>NW_027505741.1:32500-109410 GCF_021521415.1 Bidens hawaiensis
TGAATGGAGTTGTTCATTGGGCTCTTACTCATGGCAAGCTCTTGTCCTATAATATCGAGGTTGAAAAGTTGCATATGTTGAACTACCCGGTGGACAACGAGATAAGGTACTTTGGGGAATCTAGAGGTCGTCTGCATTTAGTAGTGGCCCCTTTATCCAAATTGCACCTGACTATGTATGAGATTTTGAGGGATCGTTCGGGGTGGTTTGTCAAGTATCAAGTACAGCTTGATGGGCTTCCGGATATGACTAATCTGTCATGTTATGATTTCAATGTCATAGATGTCGTTAGAGGTGAAAAAGAAGAAGATACATTCATGTTGTTATCTATACTTGGGAAATTCATAAAGTACAATCTTCATCACAAGAGTTTTAAGCTAATATTCAGTTTTCCCGGCGAGAAGATGTATATATGGAGTGAATCTCATCGGTATATGCCGATCTTGTCTTCAATTCCTTCTGCTCGCCTTTAAAAAAAATTATTTACTACCTCACTAAAATACGTAAGTTAGTTGTAATCAACACCATATTGATTTTTAACTTACATTTGAAATTAGTTATTTCTTTCATCAACTTGTTTGAACCGCGTGTTCATGTTCTTTTTCTGTGTTATTATAAGCACATTTAGTTGTTATTATCGTTGTTACAGGTCTCGTCATAATTAATCCTTTTTTTAGTTCTTGTTTTTTTCTGTGTTAGTTATTGTAGTCAACTGTAAGCAAGCATATCTAGTTGTATGCAATTCTATATTTGAGACCAAAAGTGTACAAAAGGATTGCAAGCTTCATGATGCGTTAAACCAATGACGGATGTCTAATGAAAAGATGTTCGAAATGAGTCTAAATTGAACTCACCTTCTGACGTTAACCTGTCACAAACTCATCATGTAAGAGATGAAACTGAATCCAACAATATTGATGCTTACAAAGATGGTGTTTGAATTTGATGATAAAATATATTGCTTATTTTATTGTGTTTTAACAGTGAATTAAATTACATTAGCTAAAATAACAGTCTTGCTATTTTTATGCGGTTACAAATATGATGTTTGAGTTTGATGATAAAATATATTGTTTATATTATTGTATTGCAAGAACATCCATATGATTCTTATCAAGTCTTGGTCAAACTTATTTAGGTGAACATTTATATTTATTAAAAATGTTGACTGATTCAAGTCAACAGCAAGAAAGTATTGGCCAAAGCTTCCATGACAATCTTGTTTTCATATGCTTCCATGACAATCTTTCCTCAATGAAAACACTACTTAAATACACATCTTCAACACAATCCAAATCACTCCAAAAAAATGGTGAACACCAGAGCCAAAATCCAAAAAACCCAAAACACCCGTAAAACTTGCTTCTTGCGAACATCCATTGAGGATCCCGATCATCAATCGACTTGGTCTGGAACTTTAATCGGTTCCAACAATGACCTTTTAACGGAAATCTTACAACGGCTCCCTGTTACTTCCATCCTCCGGTTCAAGTCTGTATCCAAACACTGGTTATGGCTATTGAGTCAAAGGCGTTTCACCCTCTGATATGACAACCTTTCAAAATCTCCTGGCCTTTTTGTTCGCAATATGTACATTCCGTTTGATGTTGAAAACCAAAACCCTCCTCCTTTTCATAGTCTCGATTTCTGCTTTGATCCTTGCGGTATCAGAATCCTGCAATCTTGTAACGGGTTGCTACTTTGTTGTAGCGATCGAGGAAACCAACGTGCTCGTAAATATTATGTATTCAATCCCACCACCAAGCAATTTGCACTCATCCCTTCGGTCCCGGGAGGTCAGAATGTTCGTAGAACTATCCGTTTCATGGGTCTAGCATATCATCAAACAAAGTGTGCTAACTACAAAGTTGTTTGTATTCGTAATGCAGAGGTTAATGGGGAGTTGTTTCAGATTCATCTGATACTGGGAAATGGAAGATTTGTAGTGAATCTTTCTCTGATAATTATTATACTTTATTATGTTGTGGAGTTTATTGGAACGGAGCTATTCACTGGGCTCCCTCTTCTCACAATCCCTTGTACCTAAAAGTCGATGATGAACAGTTGCAAAAGTTGCCCTTACCGGTGCAGGTGGATTCTTCTGGAGGCTATTACGACGGACTAATACCAAAGTACTTTGGGGAATCTAGAGGCCACCTACATTTAGTAGAGACCGCTAATAGTGATAACCGTTTACACTTAATCGTGTATGAGATGTTGAACGATCATTCAGGATGGTTTGTTAAGTTTGAAGTAGAGCTTGATGAACTTCCGGGTGCTTTCCCAGAAATGATTCATAGTTACCAACATCCATCAAGTCCCCGTTATTATGAATTCGACTTCTTTGATGTGGTTAGAGGTGAAAAAGATGAAGACACGTTCATGGTTGTTAGAATTCCCGGGAAGTTGATAAGGTACAATGTTCATGACAAGAGTTTTAAACAGATATTCAATCTCGCCAACTACTACCGTGGAGGAGACACACATGTTCATCGCTATATCGAAACAATAACTTATTTCTAATTGTAGTGTCTGAAAGTGTGTACTTTTTTCTATATCATTGGAGTGTTTGAAAGTGTGTATTGAAAATATTAGTTGGTACTGAATAATTAAAATAAATATAGTTGTAACAAAAAAGATCCTTTAATGTATTGTTAAACTTTTATGTTATTTTAATGAAATCCATCTAAAGAAGATATAAAATTCATATGAATCATATTGTGACAAAATGAAAGTCATGGCATGTCATGATCCTTAAAAGTGTGTACTTTTTTCAATACATCATTGTAGTGTTTGAAAGTGTGTATTGTAAATATTAGTTGGTATTGAACAATTAAATAAAGATATTTATAACAAAAATGATACTTTAAAGTTTTGTGTTATGTTATTGAAATCTATCTAAAGAAGATATCAAATTCATATGAATAATAATGTGACACAATGAAAATCATGACATATTATGATCCTTAATGCAATTATACCAATCTCCATTAAAAACAACCAAATATCCAAAATCAGAAACTAACATGTAATTTCAAAACAAAAGTCAAAAACAAGAAGGCTTAGTTCAATGACTCAAACAAACAAATTGGGCCTTGAAGCCTTGTATGTGGTCTTAAGCTTTCTAGTTGGGGGTCTAACCTTCTTGAACACCAATGGGAACTTGATCTTAGAGTTGTGAAACTGCTTTGTGGACTCTCTCTTGCAAAGCTTAGCGGGAATAGTAGCGGTTTTGATGACCTGGATGCAATGGTGGCGGACTCTGTGACGAGATGCCATCTCGGTGTACATCTGTTCGATCGAGCCGTTTAAGGTTGTGTCTCTGTACTCCTTGTACATGTTATGATATCCGGTTCTTGATTGGTACCTTAGCCAGATTCCATAGTTCTTGATTGTTGTCGGGTTTTTCTCAAATATCTGTACAGCCAAAACATATGAACTAAATCAAACTGAAAAAACTCAAAACATATATTTACCATGACAAGACAACTTTCTACAAATCATAGACCATTAATAATTAATCTATAGTACTAGAGGTGTCTACTAGCCGAGCCAAGCCGAACACGAGCTCAACTAACACAGAGCTCGAGCTTGATCTTGTTTACTATTTATTAATAAAATTTTATTATTATAAAAATTTTTAGTTGATTTTCTCATATAACTGTATACATGATAATTACTATTAAAAAAATGTATTATAACAATTATTAATAAAATATATACAATAAGTAATAATTAATAATTATATATATAATTGGCTCGTGATCCGCCTCGAGCTTGATAAGTAATTCTTTGACTCGTTTACTATTTTATTAACTCATTTGTATATTTATAATTATATGCATAAGTCATAACATTACATAATTATATTAATTATTATTATTAATCTTATCAAAAATATAAATACTAAGTAGAAATTATGTATATTATAGTCAGTCAGGCTCGCTAGCTAGCTAGCTCAAGCTTTATAAGTGAAGCTCGGGATCAGGACCATTTATTAAAAAACCTATTTTTAGGCTCGAGCACGAGCTCGATCAAGCTTTTTCACAAACCAGCTTTACACCCCTAATCTCTACATGCATAAATTTTGTGTCATTAAACAAAAAACAACAACCTACTATTCATTCTCTAAACATATAAACTGAATAATAAATCTCTCTATTATCACATATAAAAATGAACTTTCATAAATTACCTCATTAATGGCAAGCATCTGACCATTGCTTTTCTTCACCTTCTTCAGCTTCCTCAAGTAATACCTAATTTTCAACACCATTAAATAAATAACCTAAATAATAATAATAATAATACGTACCAAAACTTGCTTTTAGCACGGACTTCATTGGTGGCCCACAGCTTCATCCGGTAGATCTTCGGGTTCTCATCTGTTTCTGTCGGTAAACCTCTGCCGACAACCTGAAACTGATGAAACTGCAAACAACAAAACAAACAATTAATTAACGTTAATGGAATTAAAAAAACATGTGATTTAATCAATTGTTATAACAACCTTGTAACTCATTTTCAGAATCTGTTTGATGTTGAATATTGAGGCGGTGATGAATATGAAATAATTAGGGTTTGAATTGGGGGTTTTGTTATATGTTAAAAGGCTTTTTTTATTGGGTTAATAGGATTGGGCCGGCCCATTTTAAACAATTTTTTTATATTTTTTATTTTGATTAATAAGTATTTATTAATTGAATCTTAGAAACATATGTGGAATTCGTCCTTGGCAAGTAGCGAAATCCGTGATTTAGGGAAAGTTTGTTAGGAAAAATGAATTTGGTTGTAGCGTGACGTATGACTTATCATGTCGTGAGAAAATCGGTGCTTGAGAACCCGCGTATCACAACACGTAAGCGCTATGTTGAATTATGCACATTGTATAAGAGCGTAGTGAAATCATTATAAATTTAAAAGTAAACTGTGATTTTTGTTCTTATAGTTTGTCTAAATATGCGGTTTTAGTCCAATAGTTTTAAATTTGTGATTTCTGTCCCATGTGGGTTTATTTTACTTGTAATTAAACCTAAACTCACTAACCTCGTTAAGTTTGGTCGTTAAACTCATTAGTATGCCTCTCTTGTAAGGGACAGTTTTGTCATTTTTCTCTACAGATAAACTCCAACCCTATTTCGCAAGCCCCTTCACATAAGGGGCTGGGGTGTATTTAGAGAACAAAAGGGACAAAAACGGCCCCTCACGTGAAGGGTGCGTTGATGGGTTTAACGAACAGATTTTAATGGGGTTAGTGGGGTTGAGTTTAATTGCAAATGAAATAAAACCACAGAGACAGAAATCGCAAATTTGAAACTATTGGATTAAAACCGCATATTTAAACAAAACATAAAACATAGGGACAAACCCGCATTTTACACTTAATTTAGGGTTATTGACCTTTTACGGTGAATAACCGGACAAGAAACATTTTGGTGTATCTTATCAAAAAAATAAACTTACTTTATCTGTAGTATTTTTAATATGCAAGTGAGTTATCCAATATCCATGCTAGAATTTAACTAGTTTCATAGTCATCAGTTCGTTAAGAAAACCATGTGTATGACTATGTAGATAACAAATAAGAGTGTTATGTTGTATATATAAATTAGACAGGTGCCCGCACGATGCAGTGAGTATTTGAACCTGTTAATCACATACAAATATAAGTGTTTATGATTCGGTTAAAACCTTAAAATCGTTTAAATCGGTCATTAGTTTAACTTCTTTTTTCTTTTTCTTTTTTACTTTCAGTAATTTGTTGGTCGGTTTCAAAAATTTCAAAACATAGTGAACGGTTGGTTCGCGGTTTATATCTGCAACAGGCCATATGAAACTAGAAAAGACTGTAAATTAACCTAATTACAATATGATTCCTTTTGTAATCTTTGTTGTTATTATTTCACGTCCTAGATCTTCCATTAATAATTACTATTTATGTGGCTAAAATTATCAATTTTTATTTATGATCATCTCACGTATCATATTATGTTGGTTTTTAGTTAAATTTGACGGTACATTTAAATTATTAATTATTTTAAACTAAATTTATTATTAAAGTTTAAACTCTGAAACCAAACTGGAACCATGATGTCGTTAGTAACGATTCGGTTTCAACTTTCAATGGTTGAGTTTGGTTTTGGACGACAAAAAATCAGTATTAACGGTTGGACTTACAAGTTTAACTTAAAAACCATCAAAACCGACATTGAACACCCCTACGTAACATATTAATTTATTTAAAATAAAAAAATTACAACAATATCATATCCAAATTAAAGATAATAAAATGCTCGTTTTTATAGTGCAATTTATTTATAAAAATATTAACGTATGAAAAGGCTATAGTCGTTTAAAAATCATGAGTGAGAAGTTAGTTTACAAGTTAAATTAAAAACATAATATGGTTAAAGATGAGAGACCAAACTTGTAAGTTGAATGAGTTGTGTTTAAAAGACATGTTTACCCTTACTAACACATATACCTCATGTTTTAAATATTGTAAATTGCTTAAAATTGAGTGTCTTAATTTTCTCTTATTTGATGTATTATATATAGTATAGATGATTAATTTTGAATAGTACAACCTCATTGTTTCCATACATCCACCTCAAAAAAAAAAAGGTAACCATTTTCCCGAGTATTGTAGCCAAAATTCTGCATTTATAAATTGATTATGATATTCATTTTGAAGTTAAAGAGATGTTTAATTTATAAATTTATATGAAAAGTTTAAACATCCACATTTTCAAGCATGTGGTCATTGTTTCTGAAGAGGTAGGTCCCAGCAGAGCCCAGTTGGACCCGCAAGACTCACCTTGAAGAGAGACGTCTGCGCAGAAACCAACTGGATCCGCAGGACCCACCATGCTCAGAGACGTGACGTCCTTACGCGCAGTACGCAAGCTGTTCCCGCAGGAAATGCCTCCCAATGGTGAAGGACTCTGCCTGTTCCCGCAGCTGCGGATACAAGCCATCAGGGAAGGCCACCCGCGCAGCAAGGCTACACGCACAAGGCACTTAGCTCTCAATAATTCAGTTGTCACCTGAAGGAATGAGCAAAGCCGGGAACAATCCCGCACAAAGGCGGGAGGGGGAATACTCCCGCCCAAATAAGCCAGTCCGTACGATACGGGAAGATCTTCTGTACTGTACCTGACGAGGTATGGGCAAAAGATCTGACCAAATATACGACAGCTCATTGACAACAGTATGGAGAGCAGCATGCTCTTGTACTGTATGTCACTATTAGCCGCTGCCTACTCACCAACTCCTGTCATACCACGTGCATAGCCGGCAGTTGGTGGAAAAGGAATAGTACACAGCAGGCCTGGTCACTGTCAGCCGCTGCCTACCCACCAACTACCAGCAGGGCACGTGCGTAGGCCACAGTTGGTAGAACAGGAATACTATTCAGCCGGCCACACCTTCTTAGAAACCTACCTTCGGCTATAAATACCCCAAATGGTATGATCATCTCATCTTATCATCTTATCATCATATACTATCTCGTATTACGTATTATACCTGATATCTGCTCTAGCAATCTCTTAATATGCATTTATATTTAAAGAGCAATCTAGTCTGATTCTCACGCCGGAGGGTGGTCACAAGGAGGAACCCCCCCCCCCTTCTCAGTGACGAGCTCACGGTGTCTGTTTTGCAGGTTATCAGAAGAACCATCTTTGCCGGGTCCAACCCCTCGTGGGAAACATCTATCTAACCCCCAGGTTACCCGTAATCTGCCCGGGGTCGGGTTAGTGTTTCTTCATTGGCGCCATCCGTGCATAAAAGCTAGAACTTCATTTCTTTTCAGTTTTTTCAAACTTCTGGAAAGATGGTTAAAAAAACTCCGGTAACCACAACCCCAGCTACTGGGGGGAATACCGGCGACTACACAGTTTTTACGAACACTACCCCGGTTACCCAAGCCGGGGCAAGTGCAGTAAATTTTACGAACACTACCCCAGTTACCCAAGCTGGGGCAAGTGCAGTAAATAATCGCTCACTGGGATTCACCGATACCCGGTTAGAGAGAGAACGAACGAGGCTCCCCCGCCAAACACTCGATGAAGTTAAAGCGTGGGCGGAGGCAAGTCAAAAGGAATTCCAAGCTGAGTTGGACGAACGCTTGCGTTCCGTCCAACAGGCTGACGAATTTGGAAGCACTCAGCTCAACATGAGTAGTGAGTGCGAATACTCGGAGGAATCCGACACCGACGCGAACCCTCGCCATAGGGCAAAAGGGAAGCGTAAGGAAACGGACTCCCAACCGAGAAGGCGTTTTGGAGAAACCTTCAAACCAAAAACACAGGTGGAAATCCACGTGACTTCTCCAAAACATTCAGACCAACTGTGGCAAATGCGGGAACGTCCAAATTTGCAAGGGACATTGCGGAAGCAATCGCCCCGAAAAGTGCCAAACAGATGTCCAACATCGGCACTTATGATGGTATATCTGATCCAGACAATCATTTGAACAGGTTCATAGCGGGGGCAACCGTCAGTAGTTGGACGGAACCTACGTGGTGTTACATGTTCCAAATGACGCTCGTTGGGGCTGCTAGAGCATGGTTCGATCGTCTACCGGTCCACCACATCTACGGTTGGGAAGACTTCCAGCAAAAGTTTAGCCAACACTTCAGCCAGCAAAGAAAGTATACCGAGGAACAATGGACAATCCTCAAATGCATTCGAGAAGAAGATGAATCTTTGCTAGACTTCATCACTCGCTTCAACTCAAAGAAGCTAAGTCTGGGTAATATCAGCGAAGATCTTGTTCGCGCTGCTTTCATCCAGGGCGCGAACGACCCAGAGCTCATCCGCACCTTAACGGGTAAAGATGGCATGCCATCCACATGGGATGCCATCATGACAGCAGCAAAACGCTTTGCGGAAACGGAGAAGCAACTGGGTAGAGATCTCCCCCAGAGCACAAACCTCTACACCCAGAAAACAAGAAAAGACAACGTCCTTACCGCCCGATTAAACAAAAAGCGGAAGCTAGGCATTTGGCAGTCAAGGGTAAACTTTGACACCTCATCCGGCTTGCAACATCGGTTAGGCGGAAGGGATAACGTACAGTCGAACCAGAACTCTAGATGGACGCCACTCACCAAAAGCGTCACCGAGATATTCGCCACTGAGGAGCTCCCATGGCCAAAGGCTCCAATAATCCGACATCGTCACAATGCTGATCGGAGCAAATACTGTGACTTTCACAGGACAAAAGGCCACAACACTGAAGAATGCACAGACGTAAAGGACATGGTCGAAGCATTTGTCAGAGATGGGACGCTCGCGCACCTCGTGGCGCAATGAACGCTGAGCAGGCTGATGCGTGTAGAACCCCAGTTGGGGAAAACACGAATAAAATTACAGCTTCAATGTTGGAGACTACATACTGCGCAAACAACGAGATCCCGAACCAGGTGCATATCGGCTCGATGGCACCCCCATCCCAACAACATGGAAGGGAGCTCAATTACACAGTTTGCATGTAGATCAATTCCAAATTTGTAAAGAAAAGGCCCAGAGCCACTTCTAATGGAAATGATTCTCCTTAGAACATTGACGCTGATAATTTCACATTTATACTTTTATGAACTTTCAACACTGATGCCGGTTTTCACCGCATACATAAGTGTGAAAGTCGTTGCGTGGGGAAGGCGGCAAAACCCGCATAAACCCAAAAAATGGCAAACCTTCACGCAGGTCAGTTGAAGGGTAAAGTTCAGTCATCCCACTAAATGAAAGTGCCGATCTATCCGCATGAATCATGATAGAGGAAACTGAACACTAACCTATTAACAACCGCGCGTCGAACGGTTAATTTATTCAACACGGATATGCCGGTTTTCACCGCATAATTACGTGGAAAGTCGTTGCGTGGGGAAGGCGGCAAAACCCGCATAAACCCAAAAAACGGCAAACCTTCACGCAGGTCAGTTGAAGGGTAAAGTTCAGTCATCCCACTAAATGAAAGTGCCGGTCTATCCGCATGAATCATGATAGAGGAAACTGAACACTAACCTATTAACAACCGCGCGTCGAACGGTTAATTTATTCAACACGGATATGCCGGTTTTCACCGCATAATTACGTGGAAAGTTGTTGCGTAGGGAAGGCGGCAAAACCCGCATAAACCCAAAAAACGGCAAACCTTCACGCAGGTCAGTCATAGGTAAACTTTGGTCAACTAAATGAAAGTGCAGGTCTTAACCGCACAAATCATGAGAGGAAACCGAACCTATTGACAACCACGCGTCGAACGGTTAACTTATTCAAAACAGAGAATTTCTAACAAAAGGATGAGGAAAACCTACACGCAGGTTAGATGTAGGTAAAGTTTAGCCATCCTACTAAGTGCAAGTGACGGTCCTACCCGCACAATCACGAAAGAGGAAGCAAAACTTCAACCTATTATCTACCACGTTCAAAGGTTAACTTATTCTAAACACTTGGAAAATTGCTAATTTAAACTAAAGTATGCAAGTCATATAACGTTTATAAAGCAAGGAATCCAGTAGAAATAGCGGTCTTACCCGCACAAAGATTTATATTTCATAATATTCATTACAAGAATGGCCGGGTAACTACCCGCCTACAAGAATATAAAGCTATACAAGCTAAACCTATCCTAACAGTGGGAAGAGATCTTCAGGATCAAGCTTCAGGGCCACTTCCACTTGGACCAGCACCATCAGTAGAGCGTGGCAGTTCAAGGAAAGCTTTAAGGATAGCTAGCCCATCATCAGCAGCAGCAGCTTCGTTCACCTTCTCCACCACAGGATGCGGGAAGGCGGCATACTGATTCACTGCTTGGTCGTATACAGCTTCAGTATCCACATCAAATAAAGGGAAGTTGGAAGGCGGGATGCCTTTCTCAACGAACCCTAGACCAAGCAGGAAGCCGGCCTTTTCCCCATCCTCATGAGAAGCGTTGAGGGCTGCGCTCATAGCATCGTCATAAGACGTATCCGCGAAGACCCGATGCACAACCTACAAGAAAAAATACAAGTGTCAAAACCTTTTCTATTTACAAAGAAAAGCGTGAAGGCATGAAGCTAAACATACCTGAGACAACGCTTCTCGAAGAAGCCATTCCTTGGTAACCAGAGCCTCCTGGAGGGCAGCTTGAGCTTCGTTACGGGCGCGTTCGGCTTCACTTTTGTTGAGGTTGGCAAGCAACACTTCTTTAGCCGCAGCCTCTTCGACGCTCTTTAGCTTCCGCTCAGTGTGGTCAAGCACCCCCCTCTGGTCCAAGATCTCTTGGAGCTTTTTGGCGTCTTCCATCGCCAAGGCATCATGAGCCTGCTGGAGAGCCTCTAATTTGGCTTTAAGATCCTCATTCTCCACGGGTAGAGGCTCAGCAACAGCTTCAGCCTTGGTGGCCCTTTCAGTTGCGTTCCTAGCAGTTTCCTTAGCCAGCCGAAGCTGTTCGTTAACAGCTTGGGCAGCCTTGGAACGGGCCTCGAGACGGGCCTGAACTTCAACTTCAAGGGCCTTGAACGCCTTCTCCTTCTCCGCAGCAGCCGCAGAGAGCCTCCTATTCTCCTCCCGGACAGCCCGCGCCTGAGCTACTTCTTTAATACGAGCTGCTTTTAACTTGTCGTTTTCACGACAAAGCAGCTCGACGCGCGGCTGCATCCGGGCCAGGAGAACCCGAAGCTCATTGGTTAGCCTACCCTCCTGGTAGCTAGCCATGGCTTCCCCCAACGCACCACTGGGAGCTGCGTGACGAGCCCACTCCACGCACTCCACAGGTGTGCGAAGGGTTGTTCCTCGGCGGATGTTCCATCGTGGAACATACACTTCATTGGAATCCGACACTGCAAAAAACAAAAAGCAGTTAGGAAAAGATGATAAAAATATAAAAAGGCCAAAATAACCCTACGCACCTGTAGGGTCAACAACAGGCCGATAGCCGCCAAACCCATCACCTGAACCCAAGGGAAATCCGTCCAAGAGGTCAGGCAGATGGGAAGGAGGCAGAGGTTGGCGATAAGCCCCATGCATACCTGAAGGATCGGCCGTCGTTGCCGATGACGGAGGAGGCATGGTAAAAGCCGCCGCAGTCGCCGCTGCGGAATCCGCAGCAAAAGTAACCGCCGGCTCAGTGAAAGATGCGGTAAAAATGGCACTGACAGCCGGCGGTGATGTCATCACAGCTGGAACAGTCGGCTCAACGGAGTGAGCAACTGAACCAGCGGAAGCAGGGGTAGGCGCAGCCGCCTGGGTCGTCGCCTCAGGTAGGCTGACCAAGCCTACCGTCATGGGTCCGGAGGTACTCCTCCCCGCTCCACCCTGGAATGCGTCAACATCCACGCCTGCACAAAGAAGATAAGTGTTAATGATGGAAAGCTATGAAGTTAAAGATAAAGGAAGTTTGTACTTACGGGTTTTCTTGAGCCTGAAAGTGCGGACAGGCGGGGACGAACCCGATGGAGCCGGCCTCTTTGCGCCGCTCACCGTCGTCATCCGGGGCTCTCCGGAGGTGACAGTCGCAGCCTCCGGAGCAGTGGTCCTATCACCACCCGGATTCCCCGCCACCTCCTCGCTCTCGGCCTCTGAGTCAGACCGAGGCACCGGATCGGCAGTGGAGGCCACCTTCTCCTTCCCCTTCCCGCCGGCAGCCTTCTTCTTCCGCACCAACGGAGGACCATCTGCGGATTCCTCATCAGAACATAAGATTAGAGGAATTCCGACAGAGGTTTCAACATTGAGGGGTCGAGGGTTGAATAACGCCTTACCTGGCCGCCTGGCGCTCAAGATCTCGTGGCCTAGCGGGTAGACCTCCACGAACCGATCCGCCGTTTGTTCTAGGATGGGCAACTCGTTCTCGTCTAGAGCGCGAGTACCCATCCGAGCGGGACTGTCAGCCTCCCGCGGATACAGGAGCGACTGCAAGTCGTCCCCCTCTGAAATAAACAGGAAAGAAGTTAGAAGAGATTCTAAATCAACAAAAAGAAATAGAGCATACCGTAAGGAACAGAGTTCAAACCGTATTCGAGGACGATCGGGATCTTTCGCGCATCTGCATCCTTCCACACCCGGCTCATCCCGAGCATCACCATCCCGGACTCCGCAAACCGGTAAACCGGAGATTGGACTCGGGATATCTTCGAGAACCATTCCGCCTCCTGGTAGTTGGAGGCGTGAAGGCTGGGAAGTGCTTGCCCATTCTTGAACTTCATGGCAAGGGGGATGGCGCGAGCGGAGATGAAGAAGAACTCCCGCTTCCATGAGCGAAGACTGCGCTCGGTTGCGCTAATCTTCAAACCCTTGATCCGGGTTATCAGAGTATACCACCCCTGGATGCACCTCCAGGAGTAGAAGGTCATCAGGCGGTCGACAAAGGGTTCAATGCCCAGAATCCGGCACACCCACTCGAAGTGGCGAATCTTCGCGATCGCCATCGGATGCACCTCGGTCAGGTGCACACCGTGCCTTTCCAGGACACGGTACACAAACTTTGTCAATGGGAACCTAAGATTCCCATAAGCAAAGAATGCAGCATATACCCCGATCTTGCCTCTGGGGGCATCATACACCGTCTGATGGGGTTCAGGAAACTCAGGCTCGAGAGACTCGAGCATGAACTTCCTGACGATGTACTGATATAGATCGACAGGCAGAGCACACTGGCACTCGCCAGCAGTACTCTTGTCATCGGCGTACACCCCAGCCTCGAGATCGTGAGAAGACATCTTGCAGATGAAAGAAGAAAACGATTTCAAGAGAATGCTCGACTGAAAAGGTGAGTATTCGCCGGAAATCGTTTTGAAGATGAAGAGAAAAGTGAAAGTGTGGATTACAAAGAACCCTCTCCCCCTTTATATACTAATCGCAATTAATGCGATGAATTTAATGCGGAAGAGAGATAAATCGAAGGTGCAATGAAACTATGACACGTGGCAAAAAGCAAGCTGGCAACAGCTGTTGAAAGGACGCGTACCATTAATTTCGCGGCCACGCGCCCGAAAAATCGCGTCCACGCGCCTGAAAAAGCGTCTGGAATGACCATGTACTGTCACGTCACCATAACTTCCTGCACGTCCTGACACAGTCAGAAGAAACCGTCGCACGACGTTTCAGAGGTTTGGACTGTTCTTATCCTTTCACCAGCTCTTCGAATTTCAAAAATTCAAAAAGATTCAAAAGTAAGCGGGAAAATACCCCTTACCTTGGCAACCAAGTAACCATAAGACGGGTGCGGGTACAGTGTTAAGGCAAAACCCTTCACATACTTAGCACATGCAGGGAATTGAAGCCAAGAATACCTCGGCAACCAAGTAACTATAAGACGGGTGCGGGTACAGTGTTAAGGCAAAACCCTTCACATACCTAGCACCCGCAGGGAATTGACGCCAGGAATACCTTGGCAACCAAGTAACCATAAGACGGGTGCGGGTACAGTGTTAAGGCAAAACCCTTCACATACCTAGCACCCGCAGGGAATTGACGCCAGGAATACCTTGGAAGTAAAGTAACCGTAAGACGAGCGCGGGTACAGTGTTAAGGCAAAACCCTTCACATACCTAGCGCTCCGCAGGGAATTGAAACCAAGAAGGATCTTCTGGGCAATGCTTGCGGAAACGGAAATAACATCCCCGCATAGCGGGAACGTCGAGAACTACATTGTTTGAAGCTCCAGGATGGAATTGGTGGTTTTAAAATAATTGATCACTATGTTCAAAACTACCAAAACCTCATGGAGAATCCACACAAGTGGGACTCAACGCTCCTGACTTGCGAGGAGGTTACAGACCTACCCGCATCATACCCAAAGATCAAGCAGGAAAGTCGGGAATTTCTGCAAGTGACAAGGACTTCCGCGGGAAGATTCCCCATGGAAAACCTTAAAACTAAACCCTTTTCAAAACCCTTTGCTTAAGTCCAAAAGTTCACCTCACTTTATTAAACATTCATGAGAAGAACATTGGACTGGGGGGACTTGAAGAGGTAGGTCCCAGCAGAGCCCAGTTGGACCCGCAAGACTCACCTTGAAGAGAGACGTCTGCGCAGAAACCAACTGGATCCGCAGGACCCACCATGCTCAGAGACGTGACGTCCTTACGCGCAGTACGCAAGCTGTTCCCGCAGGAAATGCCTCCCAATGGTGAAGGACTCTGCCTGTTCCCGCAGCTGCGGATACAAGCCATCAGGGAAGGCCACCGGCGCAGCAAGGCTACACGCACAAGGCACTTAGCTCTCAATAATTCAGTTGTCACCTGAAGGAATGAGCAAAGCCGGGAACAATCCCGCACAAAGGCGGGAGGGGGAATACTCCCGCCCAAATAAGCCAGTCCGTACGATACGGGAAGATCTTCTGTACTGTACCTGACGAGGTATGGGCAAAAGATCTGACCAAAGATACGACAGCTCATTGACAACAGTATGGCGAGCAGCATGCTCTTGTACTGTATGTCACTATTAGCCGCTGCCTACTCACCAACTCCTGTCATACCACGTGCATAGCCGGCAGTTGGTGGAAAAGGAATAGTACACAGCAGGCCTGGTCACTGTCAGCCGCTGCCTACCCACCAACTACCAGCAGGGCACGTGCGTAGGCCACAGTTGGTAGAACAGGAATACTATTCAGCCGGCCACACCTTCTTGGAAACCTACATTCGGCTATAAATACCCCAAATGGTATGATCATCTCATCTTATCATCTTATCATCATATACTATCTCGTATTACATATTATACCTGATATCTGCTCTAGCAATCTCTTAATATACATTTATATTTAAAGAGCAATCTAGTCTGATTCTCACGCCGGAGGGTGGTCACAAGGAGGAACCCCCCCCTTTCTCAGTGACGAGCTCACGGTGTCTGTTTTGCAGGTTATCAGAAGAACCATCTTTGCCGGGTCCAACTCCTCGTGGGAAACATCTATCTAACCCCCAGGTTACCCGTAATCTGCCCTGGGTCGGGTTAGTGTTTCTTCAGTTTCCTATCAATGAAGCACCCATCATTCAAGTTAGCATCTCCTTTAAATCGATATATGGATGAATAGATGGGGGGTTGTGTTTTAATACTTTTTTAATTGACAAAAATATCTAAATAATTAAATATCAATAAAAAAATGTAAATAATCAGGCATAAAAGAGAAGTGAAACTTTTTTATAAAAAGGGTTGTTTCCTCGTATAATCCCTCAATTATTAGTGAAAAAGTTTCCCTTAGTTTTGAATATTTTGTAATCTCTTTAACTAACGATTTGTTATCTAAGTGTATTGTAAAATTTAACTTTTATTTTTTTTAGTTTCGAATTACAGAACAACTACTACTTTGAAATATGGTCATCATGAAATTTGTTTTGTAATTCGAAGGTAAAATAAAAATTTTAAAACTAGAACACATACAAGTCAAGGAATTAATTTTACCAGAAGGCAAAAACATAACATGAGCTCATTAATTTCCAACAAATATGCTTGACGAAGTGAACACGTTTTACAACAGATTTTCAACATATAGCCATATTTGTGCCAGTCTTTATTTAAGATAATTTTTAAAACCGAGAGGAAAGACATTACAAAGCAAAGATCCAACGATGGACTTAATTGTATTAAGCAAGATGGACAATACCTATATATTTATGGTAACAAGGCTCTTTCATTATTATTAAAAGAATTAAAAACATCCAAAAATACAATAACCTCACACCTCTATTTATGCCAATCTTTATATATATCCTGCTTCAACTCTAATTTCTGATAATATTCAAACGCATCTAACTATCTATATAATTGTCTACCATAAAATCCTATGTGTCGCTCTCAGGTTGTTCTCTCATTCTCTAGAGCCACCAGATTGCTTGATTTATAAATGGAGGCTTCTCATACATTTGACCCGAATTCGCGGGTATGGGTCTCACCAAACCCGGATAGTCTTTAAATGGGTTATAACATCTCATTTATTTATAAAATTATTTCATAATTAAACAATAATTTTTGCGGGTCATGGGTCTCACCAAACCCGGATAACCCTTAAACGGGTTATAACATCTCATTTATTTGTGAAATAACCCCACAATCATCAAAGAATAATTTTCATGGGTTATGGGCCCAAACTCTAATAGCCTTCAAATAGGTTATAAGATCTCATTTATTGATAAAAACTTTCATCATCAAACCCTAAATTAATTTATCTGTTTTGCATGTTCCCCGTTGCCGGTCTATCATCTCCATCGTTGGTTAACTTCTGATACTACCCAACATCGTCAACTACATCAACGCCCCTTTTTTCATTAGACAAATATTTGTGTTCATGTTTGTACATTTAGAAAAACTAACATGCTCATGTTCGTTTATGTTTATTCGTTAAAAATCTAAAAACCTAAACATCTCAACTGATAAAACTCAAACGTTAAAAAATATAATAACAAACTAATATATATGTATTAATTAAAACAAAATTACGTTAAAAAATAAAATAAATCATCATAAAATAGCAAAGCGATTAAAAACAAAACTTTAAATAAACTCACGTGACACGGGAGGATCAAACTAGTAATAAATAAACTTTAACCCTACAAACTCAATCATTATCTCTTCTATTTATTTTGATTTATCTGTTATAACTTCATCTTTGACCTTTTTTCTCGGTTTAACTATTTAGTCTTTTTTACTTGTGAAAACCTTCACCAACTTTTTCAAATGTGCCAGCATAGCTAGGTCATGCCACAATTTAAGCCGAATGCAATTGGATAGGCACTCTTGAATAAGGTTTAGTACCAAAAAAACGGTATTTAGGATTGAAAAAAATATTTACTCTCGGGTGGGCACTCTTGAATAGCCCTGCTTGCGGTGCGCACATATGATGTATATATGTGTGAACCTCGGGTGGGCAAAAGTGAAATTGCACTAATTTTGACGTTATTTTACTAATCTCGTGAAAATAATGTTAAAAGTGACGGACGGTTAATCAGGCATCATGTAGTGGCGTTGATAGCTGAAAGATAAGGGTACATACACCGATCAGCCGATGTCCCGATGATTGAGTGCTATGTGCCTTATGTCTAGGGCTTGATGCAAAACTACTATCGAGCCGGGGGTCTCGCCGGAAGCAGCCTCTCTATCCCTATGGGGTAGAGGTAAGGCTGCCTACATCTTACCCTCCTCAGACCCTACCATAGCTTTGCTATTGGTGGGATATACTGAGTACGATGATGATGATGATGAGGATGATGATGATGATGATGATGATGATGATGATGATGATTTACTCTTGAATAAGGTTCACAAAAAGAAAAAGGCTATTTGGGATTGAAAAACAAGTGTATGATACTTTCATCTATACATAATAGTTATTAGAACTTATTTTTCAATCCCCACTTATTTACTTATTTATCAGTATGTAGTTGTTGATAGCAGATCGGTCGATAGAATATATATTTTAGAGGCCTTGTACAACCAGTAAAATCGGACATGAATATTTAAGGAGAAAAGAATGAGAAGCTCGATGGATAACTCTTGCCTAAGTCTTACACTTGAATAAAATAGCCTGGCTGAAACTCGTATTTGCTTAATTTTGATGACATAGCTAAATCACAATTGGAAAAGGGACGGTAGGAATAAAAAATCACATGTAGTTATTAAGTTTTAAACCCATAACCTCGCATATAGTGCGGATAAGGCCTTACCGGCTCTTGCATACCTACTTTTAAGTATAAAATCCTAAATGTAACAATTAAAAATACTAGTATGTAAAATAAAGAAAAAAAATTCACGCCCATGTATGACTGACTGCCCACTCGTCACACCCTCAAGGTCAGGTTTGGTAGATAGCGGCCAACCATCAATGTATGACGCCGTCTATTGGGTTCCAACACATGTTCTTACGTTCGCGATTCCAGGTCAATTTAGTCCCTAATAAGATGTTTCACATTGTGAGATACCAACGTTGCATATGACTCAAACATAGAGGTGCAAATGAGCCGAGCTGAGCCCGAGCTCGACTAGGCTTGAGCTCGAGCTCGGCTCGTTTCGAGCTCTATTTTCAAGCCCAAGCTCGGCTAGTGAGTAGATTTTCAAGCTCGAGATCGACTCATGCTTGGCTTGTTTTGCTATTTATTAATTATTTTCTATATAATTATAATTACTTTTTTTTATTTTTTCTATTACAATCTTATGTATAAAATAATACATATTATTTAGTTATGTTTTTTTTTCCATAACATTATATATATATATATATTAATTAATAATTATTAAATATATATTTTAAAAAATTATATAAATGACAAGCTCGTGTAGGCTCGCGAGCCGGCTTGAGCTCGATAAGTGAAGCTCGGGCGGAGCTTGTTTATTAACGAGCTTACTTTTAGGCTCGAGCTTGATTAAACTCGGCTTAATCGAGTTTTTTAACAAACCGATCTCAAATAGCTCGTGAGCAGCTCGACTCGTTTGCACCCTTACAGCCAAACAAGACCTATGTTTTAAATTGAAAAACATTGATAACTAACAAACCACATTTGTATATCATAAACAGATAGAGGACTAATAATAAAAACAATAAATAGTATAAGAACTATTTATGTAAACCACTCAAACAAATAAAATAAAACTTCACGTATAACTTCGTTGGCGGTTCAATTTACACTCTTGAAGAGGTAGGTCCCAGCAGAGACCAGTTGGTCCCGCAAGACTCACCTTGAACAGGGACGTCTGCGCAAAGGCCATCTGCTCCCGCAGGACCCACCATGCTCATAGAATCTTACGCGCAGTACGCAAGCTATACACGCAGGGAAAGCCTCCCAATGGTGAAGTACAGCGCCTGTTCCCGCAGTCGCGGATACAAGCCATCAGGGAAGGCTACCCGCAGACAGCAGGGCTACACGCACAAGACACTAGCTACTTCAGCAGTCACGTGAAGGCATGAGCAAGGCGGGAACAATCCCGCCCAAATGAGCCAGTCTGATTCTGAAATATCTTTTGTACCATACCTACCAAGGTATGGATAGGGCAGACGATCTGACCAGAACAGCCCATGAGCCAATCACAGGGTGACAGCTCACCAACAACAGTGCGAGGAGGAGCACCCTCTAGTACTGTTTGTCACTATTAGCCGCTGCCTACTCACCAACCCTTACTGTGGAGCATGCGCAGCCTACAGTTGGTGGAATAGTGTTACTGTTGGCCGTAACCTATTCACCAACCAGCATGGCCTGCGTACAATCCACAGTCAGTGGGACGTGCATAGTCTACAGTTGGTGGAATAGTGCAGCCGACTTTGTTACTGTTGGCCGTAACCTACCCACCAACCAGTATGGCCTGTGCGTAATCCACTGTTGGTTGAACAGGAATACTATTTACCCGGCTGTGCCTTCTAGAAAACCTACCTTCGGCTATAAATACTCCAACATCTTGGAATGGTAAGATCATCTGCTATCCAGTTATCTAGCAATCTCTTAATATACACTTATATTCAGAGCAACCTAGTCTGATTCTCACGCCGGAGGGTGGTCACAAGGAGGAACCCCCCCCCTTCTCAGTGACGAGCTTACGGTGTTTGTTTTGCAGGTCTCCTGAAGAACAGCCTTCTCAGCTAGACCTCATTTGTGGGAAACATTACTTAACCCCCAGATTATCTATAATCTGTACCGGGTCACTTAGTGTTTCTTCATTGGCGCCATCCGTGCATAAAAGCTAGAACTATTTTAGTTTTCACAATTTCTGAAGAAATGGTTAACGTTACTCCGGTCCAAAGGCCTGTAACTGACCAAGAAACCCCGGTAACCACCCCAGCAACTGGGGGGAACACCGGCGGTTATACAATCCTTACGAACACTACCCCGACTACCCAAGCCGGGGCAAGTGGAGTAAATATTCCATTGGGGTTCACCAATACCCAACTGGAAAAAACGAACGAAGGTCCCTCGCCAAACACTAGATCAAGTGAAGGCGTGGGCCGAAGCACGGCAAAGAGAATTCCAAGCCGAATTGGATGAACGCTTGCGTTCAGCTCAACAGGCTGACGAATTCACCAGTACTCGCCAACACCTCAATATGAGCAGTGACTGCGAGTACTCAGAAGACGAGTTGGAGTCTGATACCGACGCGAACCCTCGCCATAAGGCGAAAGGGAAGCGTAAGGACACGGACATCCAACCAAAAAGGAATTTTGGGGAAGCTTTTAAACCAATCGCGGAGAGAAACCCGCGTGACTTCTCCAAAACCTTTAGACCAACTGCCACAAATGCAGGAAGGTCAAAATTCGCAAGAGACATTGCGGAGGCAATCGCCCCGAGAAGTGCCAAACAAATGTCAAACATTGGCACTTATGATGGTCTATCCGACCCAGACGACCATCTGAACAGGTTCATTGCGGGGGCTACCGTCAGCAACTGGACGGAACCCACGTGGTGCTACATGTTCCAGATGACTCTGGTCGGAGCAGCCAGGGCATGGTTCGATCGTTTACCGATCCACCACATATATGACTGGGCGGACTTTCAGAACAAGTTCAGCCAGCACTTCAGCCAACAGAGGAAGTACACTGAAGAGCAGTGGACGATCCTAAACTGCGTGAGAGAGGAGGATGAATCTTTACTAGACTTCATCACTCGCTTCAACTCTAAAAAGATTAGTCTCGGCAACATAAGTGAGGATCTGGTTCGCGCCGCCTTCATCCAAGGCGCCGAATACCCAGAACTTATCCGCACGTTGACGGGTAAGGATGGCATGCCATCCACATGGGATGCCATCATGACGGCGGCAAAGCGCTTTGCCGAGACGGAAAAGCAACTGGGAAGGGACCTTCCCCAGAATACGCACCTCTACACGCAGAGGACAAGAGAGAACAATGTCCGGATCGCCCGGCACAACAAAAAGAGGAGGCTAGGTATTTGGCAGTCAAGGGTAAACTTTGACACCTCATCCAGCTCTCGCCCTCTTGTTGGCGGAAGGGACAACACACACCCTTCAAATCGAAAACACCGGTGGACGCCACTCACAAAGAGCGTCACGGAGATATTTGCCACGGAAAAATTGCCATGGCCCAAAGCCCCATCGATCCGGCAGAAACCTAATGCGGATCAAAGCAAATCCTGTGATTTCCACGGGACAAAGGGTCATGGTACTGAAGAGTGCACATCCTTGAAGGATATTATTGAAACATTTGTTAAGGATGGAAGGCTTGCACATCTCGTGGCATCGATCAGGAAGGGAGGAAGGAATGACAACCGGTACAGAGGTAACGGACGAAAGCCCGTCGACATCAGCATCAACATGGTTCATGGCAAGGTCAGAGGAAGAAAAAGACGGGTGATAGAACCATGCGCGTGGAAGGAAGCTGAGGTGCGCTTCCCGCGAGTGCCAGGAGGCCCCAGCAAAGAAGGCCCCATCGTCATCAGAAGCCAGCTGGGGCACTACATCACCTCCCGCACTCTTGCTGACAACGGCGCTTCGTCGACAGTGATGTACAGGCAGTTCTTTGATAAGCTGGATGATGAAGACAAGGAACGCTTGGAAACGGTCTACGCTTCAATGGAAGGGTTTGATGGCAGTACAGAAACACCCCTGGGTATCCTATCTTTCCCCGTTACTCTTACTGATGGGAATCATTCACGCACAGAAGACGTGGATTTTGTCGTGATGAAAAAGCCACACCACACATACGACATCCTATTCGGAAGAGATGGGATGGCAAGATTCAACGCCGTGGTATCTTCAGTCCACGGCATGATGGGATGGCCAACAGCTGAGGGTGTAGCAATGATCTCTGGCATTCCCCAGGTATGCATTGCATCTGTCTCATCTAAACCCAAACCGAAGAAGGCTAAACCAACCGTCACTGAACCAGAAAAATGGGCCTTCAATGGCAAATACCCCGACCAGGCCGTTACCATTGGACCAACAATTGTTGATCCCACCCGCACCTTACTCAAGCGCTTACTGCAGAAAAACGCTGACATCTTTGCGTGGACACCAGCTGACATGACTGGTGTACCCCGAAGTAAGGCGGAGCATAAGCTCAAATGCGATCCGGCTGTTACGCCAATCGTACAAAAGCGCAGGGTAATGGGGCCTGAACAAACTAACGCGTGTAGAACCCAAGTCAAGGAACTCCTTGACGCAGGCATCGTACGCGTTAGTAGATATCAAACATGGGTTGCAAATCCCGTAATGGTACCGAAGAATGACAAACAATGGCGCATGTGCATAGATTTCAAAGATTTGAACAAAGCATGCCCCAAAGATTGTTATCCGTTACCAGAAATTGACCTCAAAGTGGATTCGTTGGCGCCATTTCGCCTTAAATGCTTCTTGGATGCGTATAAGGGGTACCACCAAATCCACATGGCCATTGATGACCAGGACAAAACCGCATTTCGGACGCCCGATGGTACATTTTGTTATAAAATGATGCCATTCGGACTTAAGAATGCAGGGTCCACGTACCAACGACTAATGGACAAAGAGTTTCATGCCCAAATCGGGAGAAACTTGGAAGTCTATATGGATGATTTGGTCATCAAAAGCCTCGAGCCTGAGGCGATGTTGAAAGACATTGAAGAAACTTTCAACACGCTCCGAAAGATAAACATGAAGCTCAACCCGAGCAAGTGTTCATTTGGGATGGAAGAAGGGAAGTTCTTGGGAGTCATTGTTACTAAAGATGGCTTTAGAGCGAACCCTGAAAAGGTCGAAGCCATTGTTAAAATGGAATCACCTACCACCATCAAACAGGCTCAGACACTGAATGGGCGACTAGTCGCACTTAATCGCTTCTTGGCAAACCATGCGGATAAGTCGTTTCCTTTCGTGTCAACACTGAGAAACTGCCTGAAGAAAACGCACTTCCGCTGGACACCAGAAGCGGAAGCAGCTTTTCAGGAGATTCGGTCACGCCTGATCGAACTTCCAACGCTTACAGCACCACAAGCGGGAGAGGAGTTAATCCTATACCTTTCCGCAACAGATAGAGCAACCGGGGCAGTCTTGCTAGTAGAACGAAAGGGCATCCAGATGCCAATCTATTATGTTAGCCGTGTACTAACAGACGTAGAAACCCGGTACTCTACCCTCGAAAAATTGGTCTTAGCACTTATACACGCTTCACGCAGGCTAAGACGATATTTCCAGGGCCACCCAATCACCATTCTCACCAACTTCAAACTCTCAAATGTTCTAGGCAAACCCGAATTATCGGGACGTCTAGCCAAATGGGCAATTGAATTGGGAGAATATGCAATTAAGTACAAGCCAAGACCAGCCATAAAAGGCCAGGTCTTGGCCGATTTTATTGCAGAAGTCCCCGTTTCGCGGGAAAAAGAGTGCCAGGAGGAGGCTCAACCCTCCCCAGCACAGGACGTCAATGATGTCTGGCGACTCTACACTGATGGAGCAGCCAGTAACGAGGGTTCAGGCGCAGGGTTAAAATTAACCAACCCAGCAGGCCAAGAATATACTTACGCTATTCGGCTGGACTTTCCAAGTACGAATAACGAAGCCGAATATGAAGCATTCTTGGCCGGTTTGAGAATTGCGCGTAAGATGGGAGTGAAAAACTTAGAAGCCCACGTGGATTCCATGCTGGTGGCCAACCAAATAAATGGAACATACACGGCTGTGAATGACACCATGGCCCTGTACCTCGCCCAGGCAAAAACCCTTATGCGTGATTTTAGTGATTGTAAAGTCATACACGTCAAGCGCAGCGAAAACAAATCTGCGGATGCGTTAAGCAAGCTTGCATCACTAGCCTTCACCCACTTGGGAAAGGACATCCGCATTGAACTCCTCGAAGCACCATCAGTCCCGCACAAGGAAATTTGTGTCATCCAGAATACAGAAACATGGATGACACCAATAATAAATTACCTTGCAGCGGGAATACTACCAGAGTCAAAAACACAGGCAAGAAAACTACGCTGTAAAGCACTGAATTATCAACTCGTCAATGACATCCTTTACAGACGTAACTTTCTTGGCCCACTCTTGAGATGCGTGGACAACCAAGATGCCGGCTACCTCCTAAGGGAAGTACACGAAGGCATCTGTGGGGTACACGCAGGCCCCCGCGCTGTTGTAGCCAAGCTAAACAACGCGGGATACTTTTGGCCGGGGATGCATACGGATGCACTGGCATACATCAGAAAATGCAGGTCTTGCCAGCTTTACGCACCTAACACGCATCGCCCAAAAAACGAACTGGTTCCAGTCACTTCTTCGTGGCCATTTCAGAAGTGGGCCATCGATGTGACAGGCCCATTTCCTACAGCAGCAGGAAATGTTCAGTTCCTAGTGGTAGCCATCGACTACTTCACCAAGTGGATAGAAGCAAAACCTTTAGCCCAAACAACCGCAAAGCATATCAAAAAATTTATTTGGGAATTTATAATTTGTCGTTTTGGACTTCCACAGAATTTGGTGAGCGATAACGGCACCAACTTTGCTGACAAGAAGCTACAACAGTGGCTGAAAGAACTTCAAATCACCCACACCTTTACCTCAGTGGCACACCCGCAAGGTAATGGTGAGGTGGAAAGAGCAAACAAGAGCATCGTCGAAGGCATCAAGAAAAGACTTTTGAAACACAGATCCGGCTGGGTGGACGAGCTTCCGCACGTCCTTTGGGCAAACAGAACGCTGAAGAAGGCCAGTACGGGGGAAACCCCGTTCAGCCTCACTTATGGCACGGAAGCCATGGTTCCGGTCGAAATTGGTCTACCCTCACCAAGGGTCTTGAGTCAGCCAGAAGACAATGATGCGGAAAGACGGTTGGATCTTATGCTAACCGAGGAACGCAGAGACTTAGCCGCAGTGCGTGAAGAGAATTACAAACGACAAATGCAAAAGTATTACAACACGCGGGTAAAACTCTGCAACTTCAAGGAAGGAGACTACATACTGCGTAACAACGAGGCTTCGAACCAAGAACGCCCAGGAAAGTTGGCCCCAGTCTGGGAAGGGCCATATGTTATCAAACAAGTTCTGGGAAAGGGCGCATACCGGCTCGAAAGGCTCGATGGCACTCCCATCCCAAGAACATGGAATGGAGCTCAATTACGCAAATGTTATATGTAGATCAATTCCAAAACTTGTAAAGAAAAGGCCAAGAGCCACTTCTAATGGAAATGATTCTCCTTTCATAATGTGTTTACCTTTATTCTTATGAACTCCCCACTGGTGCCGGTGTTTACCACAAAGGGGGAGAAGTAAGTCGTTACGTGTGGAAGGCGGCAAAACCCGTATAAACACAACGTTAAAAATAAGGGAAACCTACACGCAGGTATGATGTAAGTAAAGTTTAGCCACCCTTGTAAGTGCAAGTGACGGTCTTATCCGCACAATCACAAATAAGGAAGCAAAACTTTAAACTATCATTTACCACGTTCAAAGGTTATCCTAAAAAAAAAAAAAAAAAATTACAAGGGAAAAAGGAAACCCTACACGCAGGTCAGGTATGGGTAAAGTTTAGCCATCCTACCAAGTGCAAGTGACGGTTCTATCCGCACAATCACGAAGGAGGAAGCGAAACTTTAACCCACTATCAACCACGTTCAAATGTTAACTTATCCTAAATACTTAGAAATGAGGAAAACCTGCACGCAGGTCAGATAAAGGTTAAAGTTTAGCCATCCTACCAAGTGCAAGTGACGGTTCTACCCGCACAATCACGAAAGAGGAAGCGAAACTTTAACCCATCATCAACCACGTTCAAGAGGTTAACTTATTCTAGAACACTTGGAAAATTGCTAACTTAAACTAAGTATGCAAGTCATGAGTTTATAAAGCAGGGAATCCAAAGAAGGAAATAACAATCTTATACGCAAAAAGATTTATATTTCAGTAATATATTACAAGAATGGCCGGGTTACTACCCGCCTAGAAGAGAATCTATACAAGTCTAAGCAATGGAAAGGGATCTTCGGGGTCAAGCTTCAGGGCCGCCTCCACTAGGACCCGCTCCGTCAGAAGAACGGGGTGGTTCGAGGAAAGCTTTGAGGACAGCTAACCCATCATCAGCAACAGCTACTTCATCCACCTTTTCCACCACTGGATGCGGGAAGGCGGCGTATTGGTTCAATGCTTGGTCGTAAATGGCTTCGGTATCCACATCGAACAAAGGGAAGTTGGAAGGCGGGACGCCTTTCTCAACAAACCCTAGACCAAGCATGAAGCCGGCTTTTTCCCCATCATCATGAGAAGCGTTGAGGGCTGCGGTCATAGCATCATCGTAGGAGGTCTCTGAAAAGACCCGACGCACAACCTACAAAGAAAAAAAAATATACAAGTATTAGAACCCTTTCTTACAAAAGAAATGCGTGAAGATAAATCTAAACATACCTGAGGCAACGCTTCTCGAAGAAGCCATTGGAGGGCAGCTTGAGCTTCGGTATGGGCGCGTTCGGCTTCGCTCTTGTTAAGGTTGGCAAGTAAAACTTCCTTAGCGGCAGCCTCTTCGACGCCCTTAAGCTTCCGCTCGGTTTGGTCAAGCACCCCCCTCTGGTCCAGGATTTCCTGGAGTTTCTTGGCATCTTCCATTGCCAAGGCATCATGAGCGCGTTGGAGTGCCTCTAATTTGCCTTTCAGCTCCTCATTCTCCAAACGCAGAGGCTCAGCAACGGCTTCAGCCTGGGCAGCCCTCTCGGTTGCGTTTCGCGCAGTTTCCCTGGCCAGCCGAAGCTGTTCATTCACAGCTTGGGCAGCCTTGGAACGGGCCTCGAGTCGCGCCTGAACTTCAACCTCGAGGGCCTTGAAGGCCTTCTCCTTGGCGGCGGCAGCTGCCGCCAGCTGTTGGTTCTCCTCCCGGAGAGCACGCGCTTCAGATACGTCTTTGGCACGAGCTGCTTTCAACTTGTCGTTTTCACGACAAAGCAGCTCGATGCGCGGCTGCATCCGGGCCTGGAGAACCCGAAGCTCATTGGTTAGCCTACCCTCCTGGTAGCTAGCCATGGCTTCCCCCAACGCACCATGAGGAGCAGCGTGGCGAGCCCAGTCCACGCACTCCACAGGGGTACGAAGGGTTGTTCCTCGGCGTATGTTCCATCGTGGAACATACACTTCATTGGAATCCGACACTGCAAAAGAAACAAAGACAGTAAGGAAAAGATAAAAAAAAAAAGGGGGAAAAACAAAGGAACCCTACGCACCTGTAGGGTCAATGACAGGCCGATATCCGCCAAACCCATCACCTGAACCTAAAGGAAATCCATCCAACAGGTCAGGCAGATGGGAAGGTGGCAAAGATCGGCGGGAAGCCCTGCGCGTACCTGATGGTCCGGCTGTCGTTGCCGGTGGCGCGGGCATGGTGGCAGCCGCCGTGGTCGCCGTCGTGGTCTCCGCCGCGGTCGCCGCCTCCTCAAAAGCAGCAGTAACCGCCGGTTCCGTGAAGGATGCTGTAAAAATCGCACTCACGGCCGGCGGTGACGTCATCTCGGCCAGAACAGTTGGCTCGACGGAACGAGCAACTGGACCAGCGGATGCAGGCGCAGGCGACTGGGTCGACGCCTCAGGAAGGCTGACCGAGCCTACCGTCATTGGCGAGGAGGTACTCCCCTGCATTTCACCCCGGATTGCATCAACATTCACGCCTGCACAAAGAGTGTTAAAAGAAAATTATGAAGTGACAAATCTACAAAGGCATTATGATTATACTTACGGGTTTTCTTGACCCTGAACGTACGGACGGGCGGGGAGGAACCCGATGGAGCCGGCCTCTTGGTTCCGGTCACCGTCGTCTTCGTTGGTTCTCCGGAGGTAACGGTCGTAGCCTCCGGAGCAGTGGTCTTCTCACCAACGGGCTTCCCCGCAACCTCTTCACTATCTGACTCCGTGTCAGATAGAACCACTGGATCAGCTGTGGAGGCCTTCTCCTTCCCCTTCACGCCGGCAGCAGTCTTCTTCTTCCGCACAAGGGGAGGACCATCTGCGGATTCCTCAGAAGAAGATAGGATGTAAGGATTTCCAACAGCGGGTACAGCATTGAGGGGTTCGGGATAAAATATCTCCTTACCTGGCCGCCGGTGGCTCAGGATCTCTTGGCCCGGCGGATAGACCTCCACAAACCTATCCGCCGTTTGCTCCAGGATGGGCAACTCATTGTCGTCCAGAGCACGAGTGCCCACCCGCACGGGACTGTCAGCTTCCCGCGGGAACAGGAGCGACTCCAAATTATTCCCCTCTGAAAGAAAAGAAACAGTTAGAAAATAAACTAATATCAGCAAGAAAGACAAGACATACCATAAGGAATAGAGTTCAAACCGTATTCGAGAAGGATAGGAAACCGAGACGCATCCTTCCATACCCGGCTCATCCTCAGCAGCACCATCCCGGACTCCGCAAACCGGTAAACCGGAGATTGGACCCGGGATATCTTCGCGAACCATTCCGCCTCCTGGTAGCTGGAAGCGTGAAGGCTCGGAAGCGCTTGACCCTTCTTGAACTTCATAGCAATAGGGATGGCGCGGGCAGAGATGTAGAAGAACTCCCGCTTCCACGATCGGAGACTGCGCTCGGTCACGCAGATCTTTAAACCCTTAATACGGGTTGTCAGGGTGTACCACCCTTGGACGCACCTCCAAGTATAGAAGGTCATCAGGCGGTCCACGTAGGGCTCAATACCCAGAATCCGGCACACCCACTCGAAGTGCCGGACCTTGGCAATCGCCATCGGATGCACCTCGGTCAGGTGCACCCCGTGCCTCTCCAGGACACGGTACATAAACTTTGTCAATGGAAACCTAAGGTTTCCATACACAAAGAATGCAGCATATACCCCGATCTTGCCACTGGGGGCATCGTACACAGTCTGGTGAGATTCAGGAAACTCAGGCTCGAGGGACTCGAGCATGAACTTCCTGACGATGTACTGGTACTGATCGACAGGTAGAGCACACTGGCACTCGCCAGCAGTACTCCTATCGTCGGCTACAGCTTCAGCATCATGAGAAGACATTTTTGCAGAAAGAAGAGTGATTTCGGGAAAATGCTTGCCTGAAAAAGGGGAGTATTTGCCGGAAATCACTAAGAAGAAGAAGAGGTGAAAGTGTGAATTGCAAATAACCCTCTCCCCCTTTATATAGTAATCGCAATTAATGCGGTGAATTTAATGCGGAGGAGAGAGAAATCGACAGTGCAATGAAACTATGACACGTGGCAAAAAGCAAGCTGGCAACAGCTGTTGAAAGGACGTGCCAGTAACTTCGCGGCCACGCGCCCGAAAAAACACGCCCACGCGCCTGAAAAAGCGACTGGAATGACCATGTTCTGTCACGTCACCATAACTTCCTGCACGTCCTGACACAGTCAGAAGAAACTGTCGCACGACGTTTCAGATATTTGGATTGTTCTTATCCTTACCAACCTTTTGAATTTCAAAATTCAAAAACATTCAAAATTAAGCGGGAAAACACCCCTTACCTTGGCAACCAAGTAACCATAAGACGGACGCGGGTACAGTGTTAAGGTAAAACCCTTCACATACCTTGCACCCGCAGGAAATTGAAGCCAAGAATACCCCGGCAACAAAGTAACTATAAGACGGGTGCGGGTGCAGTGTTCACGCAAAATCCTTCACATACCTAGCACCCGCAGGGAATTGATGCCAGGGGCACCTTGAAAGTAAAGTAACCGTAAGACGAGCGCGGGTACAGTGTTCAGGCAAAACCCTTCACGTACCTAGCGCTCCGCTGGGAATTGAAACCAAGAAGGATCTTCTGGGCAATGCTTGCGGAAACGGAAATAACATCCCCGCATAGCGGGAACGTCGAGAACTACATTGTTTGAGGCTCCAGGATGGAATTGGTGGTTTAAACATAATTGATCACTATGTTCAAAACCACTAAAACCTCATGGAGAATCCACACAAGTGAGACTCAACGCTCCTGACTTGCGAGAAGGTTACATACCTACCCGCATCATACCCAAAGATCAAGCAAAAAAATCGGGAATTTTTGCAAGTGACATTAGGAAACCCGAGGGAAGAATCCCCACGGAGAACCTTAAAACTAAACCCTTTTCAAAACCCCTTGCTTAAAGTCCAAAAGTTCACCTCACTTTATTAAACATTCGTGAGAAGAACATTGGACTGGGGGGACTTGAAGAGGTAGGTCCCAGCAGAGACCAGTTGGTCCCGCAAGACTCACCTTGAACAGGGACGTCTGCGCAAAGGCCATCTGCTCCCGCAGGACCCACCATGCTCATAGAATCTTACGCGCAGTACGCAAGCTATACACGCAGGGAAAGCCTCCCAATGGTGAAGTACAGCGCCTGTTCCCGCAGTCGCGGATACAAGCCATCAGGGAAGGCTACCCGCAGACAGCAGGGCTACACGCACAAGACACTAGCTACTTCAGCAGTCACGTGAAGGCATGAGCAAGGCGGGAACAATCCCGCCCAAATGAGCCAGTCTGATTCTGAAATATCTTTTGTACCATACCTACCAAGGTATGGATAGGGCAGACGATCTGACCAGAACAGCCCATGAGCCAATCACAGGGTGACAGCTCACCAACAACAGTGCGAGGAGGAGCACCCTCTAGTACTGTTTGTCACTATTAGCCGCTGCCTACTCACCAACCCTTACTGTGGAGCATGCGCAGCCTACAGTTGGTGGAATAGTGTTACTGTTGGCCGTAACCTATTCACCAACCAGCATGGCCTGCGTACAATCCACAGTCAGTGGGACGTGCATAGTCTACAGTTGGTGGAATAGTGCAGCCGACTTTGTTACTGTTGGCCGTAACCTACCCACCAACCAGTATGGCCTGTGCGTAATCCACTGTTGGTTGAACAGGAATACTATTTACCCGGCTGTGCCTTCTAGAAAACCTACCTTCGGCTATAAATACTCCAACATCTTGGAATGGTAAGATCATCTGCTATCCAGTTATCTAGCAATCTCTTAATATACACTTATATTCAGAGCAACCTAGTCTGATTCTCACGCCGGAGGGTGGTCACAAGGAGGAACCCCCCCCCCCCCTTCTCAGTGACGAGCTTACGGTGTTTGTTTTGCAGGTCTCCTGAAGAACAGCCTTCTCAGCTAGACCTCATTTGTGGGAAACATTACTTAATCCCCAGATTATCTATAATCTGTACCGGGTCACTTAGTGTTTCTTCAACTCTGTTTCTCCCCGTGATATCATTCGTAGGGCATTCATTCATTATATTCCCAAAGTTTATCTTCATACACAACCCATATCAAGATCATCATCATATTGTACGTACCCTAATTCATATTCATATTCATATTTGCATGCATCCTAACAACGCTGTCTGATTGATTGATTGATTGATTGATTGATTGATTTTACGGTATTCCATGCATTTATTTAACCTTTTTATTTAAACCCGTAAATCCAATAAATATATTATTGTTACATTTGTTACATCTCAAAAACTGTCAACAAACTGCGCTGTTATCTCGGAGGGAAAAGGAACCCCTTCTTCCGTCTCATTCAAAAGCTCCGAGAACGCCCACAAGGCGTTACCGGAGCAGAATGAGATCGCGATCCCGCCCACGCTAACTCCTATGGAGTTTAAAGACATGCTTATATTCGGTTCCCCGCGTGACTCACCTTCTTCCGCTTCAATAATGGTTGATGCCTTGAATCTAAACGTCGGTAACGATAACGAAATCTATTCACCGAAACACAATGCCCCGTGTTCGGAAGCGATTCAAGTACCTTCACTGAATGTGAATCAAGATACTCAAATTCAAATTGGTCATGGTCAGGGTTACAAGATTAGAAAGACTTATTTGCATAGGTCGAAAACCGCGCCTGCGATTTGTAATATTAATGATTTGGAAAGGATTTCGAAGCCGAACCCACCTCAGTTGGGTTCGGCTTCGATTGTTCGACAATCGGCTTTACTGTTGATGATGTATTTGACACTTGGTGTGGTGATATATTGGTACAATAGAGATAAGTTCATGGGGACTGAAACCTATGTTGTTGTGGATGCTTTGTATTTTTGCATTGTGACAATGTGTACCATTGGGTATGGGGATATACTACCCGATACACCGGTGAGTAAACTGTTTTCGATTATGTTCGTGTTAGTTGGTTTCGGGTTTATTGATATTCTGCTTAGTTCAATGGTGAGTTATGTTCTTGATCTACAAGAGAATTATTTATTAAGTTCGTTAACGAATGGGAAAAAACGGTATCATCCCGAATATATTATTGATTTCAAGAAAGGGAGGATGCGGATCAGGACGAAAGTCGAGTTGGCTTTAGGGGTTGTGGTGTTATGTATCGGGTTAGGTGTTGCGGTGCTGCATTATGTCGAGAAGCTTGGTTGGCTTGATAGTTGTTACCTTTCGGTTATGTCGGTTACTACTGTTGGATATGGGGATATAGCCTTTTCGTCGGCTGGTGGTCGGATTTTTGCGCGTGTCTGGTTGTTGGTTTCGACACTTGCAGTCGCTCGGGCCTTTTTGTATCTGGCGGAAGCGCGGGTTGATAGGAGGCATAGAAGGATGGTCAAATGGGTTCTTGGTCAGGATCTTACTGTTGCACAGTTTCTTGCAGCTGATATTGATAACAACGGTTCTGTAAGGTAATATGATCAAATATCAAATTATTAATAAAACATACAATTAGTTAGTTACTTCGTTTTAAAAAGCGAGAGGCGAACAAAAGCGATGAGGTTTAAAACCGAAGCGCGCAGCGCAAGGTGCAAAAGTGAACACCTTTTGTACGCGAGGCGCAAGTTTTTTCTATACATTTTTTAATATATATCATAAGTTTTAGCATCCCGGCCTTAAATTTAACTATAAATAAGCATTATATCTGATGTAGTACATAAATTACCTACATGTAAACCTTAAGAAACATGTTGCACAACATTTGCGATGCATAAAAACCACCTGTGTACGAAAGGCGCTTGCCTCACCTTCGCCTAAGGCCGTTTTTTTCCCTAAAAAGCGCGCCTCACTCTTGCCTTTTAAACATTGGTCGCCTTGAGTAGGCAAAGGCGATGAGGGTTTCGCCTTAGGTCACCTCTTGCCTCAACTCGTCTCAGGCACGCTTTTTAAACCAAGGTTAGTTATGTAATTGATGTTTAACTTTGTATATGTTGTTATGATTTCAGTAAAGCTGAGTATGTGATATACAAGTTGAAGGAAATGGGAAAGGTAACAGAAAAAGAAATATTACAAATATGCACAATATTTGATCAACTCGACACGGGAAACTCGGGAAAGATATCACTTGCTGACCTTATGCAGAGCCGAATCGATAGAGAATGTGAACCGCGAATGCCACATATACGGTAGCTAACAAGTTCAAGATCAACACAAATATATAATTTTTGAGGTTTAACCCGTTACATACTTATTCGAGACCGTTAAGAGGCCCGGTTTCTATGGCAGGATGAAGCCATGAAACTCCCTTGTTTTGTTGGAATAATGACATAAAGATTTTGGGTTGGAATCTTATGAGAGAAATGCATCACTATTAACCCATTATTATATTTATATATAATAATTTAGAACTTTGGTGTCGCAAAGTCTCCATTGGTCACTATGCGGCACCTTATTGTTGGTATTTTGTTTTAGTTTCGGTCTGTAACGTATGTAACAAAAATCGATCAGAAATCAGTTTTGTTTCAGTTATGGTATCGTAATGAACGTGATGGAAACCGACCGGATTCGCTTAAACACACTGCGTTTTGTTTTAGTACAGTATCGTAACAAACATATCAAAAACCAACTGAATGTTTATTTTTTTTGTTTCGGTGCCGTAATGAACGTGACGGAAACCGACCAAATTTGTGTCAATAACAGTTGGGTTTTACCAATGATCGAGTTTTACAGCCAATAATAGTTGGGTCCACCTATATAATAATTTTTTTGTTTTAGTTCCGGTACAATAACACACGTAACCGACCGAATTCTTGTCGGATTACCATTTCATTGCTTGAGACCGACACTAGTCTATAACAAATATTATACGGCGCTCGCAGTTTTTGTATGTTTGTAATCTATAATCAATTTAGTCAAGGTAAATCAACACAAATGCACAAAATTAAACCATATGTTACTAATTAATAATTCACAAACATGTTGGCATTAATCAAGTTTATCAAATTACACACTCATTTCAATCTCACTTTCCAGGAACAAAATTTGTAGCATATGACCAAGCATTGTTGGCAACAGGGTCAGCAAGGTGGTCAGCGAGGTTCTCCAACGGTCCCTTTCCGGTCACAATGGCTTGAACAAAGAACCCGAACATCGAAAACATGGCTAGTCTACCATTCTTAAGCTCCTTAACCTTCAACTCAGCAAAAGCCTCAGGGTCATCAGCCAAGCCCAATGGGTCAAAGCTACCACCAGGGTAAAGTGGGTCAACCACTTCACCAAGTGGGCCACCAGCAATTCTATAACCCTCGACCGCACCCATCAAGATCACTTGGGTAGCCCAGATGGCTAGGATGCTTTGTGCGTGGATCAAACTCGGGTTTCCAAGGTAGTCAAGACCACCTTCACTGAAGATCTGGGCTCCAGCTTTGAACCAGACTGCTTCACCGAACTTAACCCCGTTACGGGACAAGAGCTCGGGGAACACACACCCGAGGGCCCCAAGCATGGCCCACCGGGAGTGGATCACCTCGAGCTCACGGTTCTTGGCGAAGGTCTCAGGGTCAGCTGATAGCCCAGCAGTGTCCCAGCCGTAATCACCTGGGAATTCTCCAGTGAGGTAAGATGGGGCCTCACCAGAGAATGGGCCCAGGTACTTAACACGGTCGGGCCCATACCATGGGCTCCCAGATGGTGCAACCTTTTTGGCTGCACTGGTTCTCTTCATGGAAACCCGACCATTTCCGAAGATTTCGGAACCGGTTGGTGCGGTTTTCACCGCTTGACCGACAAAAGATGAGGATAGAGCCATTGTGGAAGCTGCCATTGTGGTTTGGTTAGTTAGAAGATGTGGTTGTAGGAGTGTATGAGTTATGAATATTGGTTGTGGTTTAAGTTGATTTATAATATGTTTTTGGGTTAGATTGGTGATCAAATGCTATCTTCGTACAATCTTTTACTTCATTGTGATTGGCTAGCAAGATTGTGGTTTTATCTATGGAACCACAAGAATTCAAGTTGTGGTCCACCAGAGATATTTGATATACTTTGATAGTGGCCATGCATATTAAGTGGCTGTTGTTTATTTGAGTGGATGAAAATGATTTTAAGTTTTTAAAATGATGTACTTGAAAAATAATATTGATTGTTATTAAACCGGCAATTAATACATTTAATTTATTAAAAAGTTATAAAATATTAATAAAGTTTTTTATTTGTTATTAAAGATTGTAAAAACTTTCATTCAAAACTAAAATGAGGTTTTATATCGGTTGAAAGCTTAAACATGTAACTATAACTCTATAGTCTAGCTTCTTATTTAAAGTTGAAAACCGAACACTGTATAAATATCAAAAACCATCTTTTGTCATACTCACAGTTTTTACTATTCATGAAATTACCACTTCTCAGCCACATACGTGTAAATGACTGTTCAATGTTTAATTCATGACTCATCACAAATATGTGGTGCCCGGTGGTGGTCTTACTTTCTCATCGGCATCTCACATCTTACTTCCATCACTTGCTTTATTCCACTGATATTTTTGTTTAATTTAAAGCACTTCTAATGGAGCTGTCCCTAGCTTATTTGGCGTCGAAGTGGAGATGATATAAAAAAAACTAAAACTACACAAGACCAAACAATGGACAATCTAACCCATCCAAAAGTTGAAATAAGATCAAACAAGTAGGGACGGTAATTCATGTCTTAACAGGTTTAACAGGTAAGAGGCGACGCGCGTGACACAAATATAAAACTTGAATACGACTTTTTTAACTACTTTATATGCCATAACTATAAGACAGTTTTAAGTTTTGTGTACCAATAAGGGATAATGAGTGAGTCTAGTCTGCTAATTTTAATTATTTAAGAAAATAAAAAAATCATATGCCGCACTTTTTTGATTAACAGGTTTTATCGTTTCTTTAACAGGTACCCAATTGTCAGCCCTACGAACAAGCTTTTATAAGGCGTGAAGAAAAGAGATAAGAGAAATATATGAGAGAGAAGAAAAAAAATATTGATTTGAAACTTCTAGATTTGATTGTGGATATAAAAATTATTTATCAAAATTTATTAGACTCATTATTGTACTCAATATATCTCACCAATAACAAAGTTATAGTGAGGGTAAGATGTAGACAACCTCATAAAAAATATAAAATAATGCTGAGGTTAATTGTAATCATTATTCATTAAAACACATAAAAGTGATAAAACCAGTATTTTGAAACCCGCCCTGGCCGGTCGGACCGGGACCCGGTCTCAGAACCGGGCGGGGTGAGGTATTTGGCACGTTTTCTAAAAACCCAGCCGGGTTTGGCGGGTGGCGGTCGGCTCGGACCCGGTGACCCGGCGGGTCGACCGGTAAAACCTATTTTTTCATCTAACTATATTATTAAAACAATAGGCTTTAAGTCCATTTCCCCTCTTCCTATTGGTTGTTGATTAGACTTTCCATGTATATCAATGACTTCTCTAATTTTCATGTTAATAAAATAAATCAATAATTAATATACATAAGATTCATCAATTCTCTTTCATCTTTCATTTAATGTTTAATTTTGAATCTTTTATAATTATGTTTCAACTTAATAATTATAATTAATAATTAATTACGATTTCTTTTATAATTATGTTTCAACTTAATAATTATAATTAATAATTAAATTTGATACTTAACCTCTCTGATCATTCCGGCCTTAAGAAGTTTTTCGACTTCCTCTTGTATGATCGCGTTCCTCTCAGGAGCGAATTTCCTTCGCTTCTGATGGACGGGTTTAATAGAATAATCAAGGCCCAACTTATGAGTAATTACCTCCTTTGAAATACCTGTCATGTCTGAATGTCTGAAGGCAAACGTGGATTTTCGTTGCTTTAGGAAGGATACTATATCCTCCTCGATCTCGTCAGGGATACAGGATCCTAGGAACACCTTCATGTCTGGATCTTCAGGATCTAAAGATACTTCTTTCACATCTCGCTCCCGAGCTTCCAGCACGTCCCTAGGATGTTGCTGTAATTGCTATGCTATCGTTTGTTTAGCTATCGGCTTCATTGATGAAGAATAATAATTCTTGGCTTCCACTTGGTCACCATCTATCCTTACTACTCCCCAAGGAATTGGTAGTTTGATGCACTGATGGTAAGTAGAGGCTACAGCCTTCATTCCATGTATCCAAGGCCTGCCAAGAATAACGTTGCAACAAGAAAGACTGTCAATAACATAAAACTTTTGGTAAGAGTTTAACCCTTTGATGTATATTGGGAGTTTGATGTCTCCTAATGTTTTCTTGGTTTCACCACTGAAACCCACTAACACCGACGTTCTTGGGATGATTTCTGAGTCCGGGATGTTCATTTTCTGTAGTACGTCATGTTGGATGATGTTGACCGAGCTTCCACCGTCGACTAGGATACTGCGTACATAATGGTTAGCAATAAATAAAGTTATAATCAAACCATCATGGTGAGGATCCTGGATGCTTGTCTTATCTTCTTGTCAAAGAAGATTTTTTTGTCAGTCGTCAAAGTAGTGGATATGACTGGTCGGTCTCCGTTCTCCAACTTTGTTTCTTTGGCATGTCTTTTTGCTGAGGAGAAAGAAGTACCGCATATATCTGAGCCACCGGAGATGAAGTTGATTACTTGTGCATCTGGTGGGGGCGGAGTTGCTTTTTGTGCTACATCTTCAAGATCCTGGATCTTAGACTTTTTTCTTCCCAAGAGCTCTTTGAAATGACCCTTACTCAGGAGGTATCCAATTTCCCTCCTTAAACCAATACAACCTTCTGTCTGATGGCCTAAGTCTTCATGGAATGCACACCACTTGGACTTGTCTTTGAAGGATGTTGTTTTCACATTTTTTCGAGGCCACCTTGCTTTCTCTCCAAGATCCTTCATGGCACAAATCAAACCATGGGTATCAATAGAGAAGCAATACTCGGAAATACTTGGGTAGTCCTCATCATCTTCTCCTTCTTCAACTGCCCGCACATTTTGATTGTTGGATTTTGAGTACGGCTTTGAGTCGTTGTTCCTGAATAAGGATCCTTGTTTTTTGTTAGGTGACTCTTGTTTCGTTGGAGCTCCTAACCGTTCTTGGATCTTCTTGTCATCTTCTAGTATTATAAATCTAAGTGCCCTGTTTCTGACTTCATCTAAAGTCCTGCATGGAGTCATCACAAGATCGTCATAAAATGGGGAGCCCCTTTGAAGTCCCATCTTGAATGCTTCAACAGCCATAGCCATATCAAGACTAGGGATCTCTAGGGTCTCCCTGCCAAACCTTGTAACAAAATCCCTAAGGGATTCACTATAAGGTTGGACAACTCTATACAAATCACTAGTTAACTTCTCAAATTTCCTACTACAAGAAAATTGGCTGTTGAACAAGTTAACTAAATGCGAAAAAGAAGTAACAAAATAGGGAGGAAGACTTAGCAGCCATTTAAGTGCAGATCCTGTTAGTGTGGATCCGAAACCCTTGCATAGACATGCTTCCTTGAGTCTTTCAGGAATTGGATTGATCTCCATCCTCTCACTATATTGAGCCACGTGCTCTTCCGGATTAGTGGTCCCATCATACACCTTCATGTTGGGGGTTTGAAAGCGTTTTGGGACTTCAACATCACAAATAGGTGGCGCAAATCTGGACAACTTATGGTTCCCTTCTGGTATTTCAGGAATTGGACGGACCACTCCTGGCACGCTGGATATCATATCCTTAAGCTTTTGAAGTTCCTTAGCCATAGCCAGGTTGATACCTGTATCCTCTCGGTTGATTGAATGTTGGTATCCCAGAAGTGTAGCCAAGATAAGAAGCATCTGCTATAGGAGTTGGTCCACCATAGGCGATGGTTTGCATGGGGATTATGTCTCCTTCATGAACCTCTGAGGATCTTTGATGTTGCACCCCTGAGGATCCTTGATTCTGCCATAAGGATCCTTGAGGTTGGGATCTAAAGGATCATTGGTGATACATCCCAGAAGACCCTGGTTGAAGGAACGATGATCCTTGAGTTTGCTGACCCATGGGTCCCTGTTGAAGGATAGATGATCCTTGTTGAAGGAACGAGGATCCTTGAGTTTTCTGACCCACAGATCATGGTTGAATGATAGATGATCCTTGCTGGATGATGGAGGATCCTTAAGTCTGTTGAGCCACGGATCCTGGAGTAGTGAAATCCAGAATCCTTGGCATCACAGGAGTCTCATCCTCCAGTGGTCTCTTTCTTTTCTTGAGATCTTCAATTTCACGAAGGATCTTCTGATTAGTCTTGTTCTGCTGCTCCATATATGCTTTAACCTGTGAAAACATAGCAGAAACATCATTGTTAGAGTTAACCACCGATGTGGCAGCAGTGGTCTTTGAGCTCTGGAAGACTGGAATATGTGTCTTGTTTCCAGCAGCAGCAGCCCGTGATACTCCCGTAATTGGAGGGGGCATCGGCGACAAAGTCTTTGATGAGAGAGTAACCGAAGATGACATGGTTGATGAAGCAGAGGTTGCTTGAGAGGCCATTGATAGTAATATGGGTAAGAAAGGCTGAATATTGATAGCACCGATTGCCCCACGGTGGGCGCCAAATTGTTTTGGACAAAAATCACTCAAGGATAATGTATCCAAATTTGTAATTGTGAGGTCTAGTGCTATGATGATAATATTGAATGTGTAATCGAAATCTTGGTGAACACAATGATTTGATCACGAGGGAAAAAGCCCTTAACCAAAATAGTCTTACTTCGGTCAAAACTTATCAAGGTAATCTTTGGTAAAATAACTTCAGTCAAGGATTAATAAGATAATCTTTGGTCGAATTACTTTAGTCAATGATCAACAAGGTAACCTTTGATCGATAAGTATATGATTATCGTGGTCTCCGGCACAAAAACCCCCCGGACGGTGAAAACTATCACCGTCGATTATATTGATAATAAAAGGTGGCTACAAGTGTTGTGGAGTATATGATCGAGATTATAAAGTAAACTAGTGTGTAGAGAGAATGTTTGCTTCTGCTCTAGTGTGTGTGTGTTCGTACATGTGCTTAACCTAGCTGATCATATCTTCATTATATATAAGAAAAGAATAACAAATATCCCTAATTTAAGCCGCCAATCAAGCCATTCCTTAATTGTGATTGTGTCCTTCATTATCCACGCGGTATATTAATTAGATTCGAGATTATAGCTTTGACTTGGTCATTAGCCGTTATACCTGCCAAAAATATCAAAATAACAAAGGAAAATCGTTAATAAGCAATAAGTACTGAGGATCACTGATCCTGACGTAGCTCTGGAACTCTTCAGAAGGATAATTGATCCAGACACGTCAATATCTTCTTGACTGTAAGTTAGTGGATAGACTGAGTCTTCTAACCGTTATACCTGCTAAATATAAGACTACACATGAGAACAACCGTTAATAAATAATAAGTACTGTAGATCCTTGATCCTGACGGGATCTTGAACACACGCTAAGGATAACTGATCCAAAACATATGCCAGGATAACATATCAACAGTGTCAAATTTCTGTGCACTAACAATTGCCCCCAAAATGGCGGTTGTGATAAGATCACAGCTGTCATTTTGCCTTTGAAATCAAACTTCCTACAAAACAGATGAGATTTGACAAGCTGGATATAATTGTCATTATGGAGTTTCCTTGGGAACTTCCCTTCCGGCTGTATATCCTTTTACCATAAGTATTGATCCTTTTGTGATCCTCGTAATTGAATTTAGGATACCTGATGCAAATAACTTATGATATTAATTGGAATTAAACCCAACAAACTGGGGACAAGCCCAAATAAACTAGGGACAAGGGGGGTTTATTATACCACTAAGTATTTGTTACAAAATAAGTAAAAAGGAAATGGAAGTAAATCATAGAATATTTATTACAATACTTATACGCAACACGAACGTTTATGTACGTGATACCACTATTTATTTATTTATGTATTTTTAAAACGTATTAAAATTAATATAAGTATAAGTTTATTAATCCTTTAATATTATAAAATATAAAGTTTTTAACTTATCAATATTTAAACATCTATGCTTGACTAAAAGTATTTTAATTGTAAATATTAAACATTTTGATTTGTGAACCAACAAAAACGTGTGTTGTTTCGCGACTGACTTCCTGTTGTTAAAACCTAGCTAACATTATCAAACTACAAATTTACAAATGAGTTATAACTTTAAGATCTCCTTTTGAACCGTTTTACTGTAAACGGTAAACAAGCATATAGCAATACCGACAATTATATTTTTGTGTTAAAAACAAACTACTTAATTTAAAAAATGTCATTTCAAAAGATCGATACTCTAACTCCTTCAGATCGATACTTAATTATATTTTTGTGTTAAAAACAAACTACTTAATGTCATTTTTGTGTTATTTCGGGTACTAACATTGGTAATCGCACTTACTTAACTCGTAGTACTCTAACTCCTTCAGATAAGAATGTCATTCAAGTTGAAACGAAGACAGTTTCCTGTTGCGGTTTGATTTGCAACGACAATTAACTAAAGTCAATGCGAGTCACTAGCAAGAGTTGGAATATATCTTCGACATCCGGTGTTTACACATGGTCAGTTATATGTGGCTTTATCCCGAGTGAAGAGTAGAGCCGGTGTTAAAATGCTTATATTAGATAAGGAGGGTAAAGTTACAAATAAAACTACAAATGTGGTTTATAAGAAACTATTTAGTAATATATGAAGTTGTTATTTTAATCTATCGAATGATTGTAAAATGCATTTTATTTTCGTTTGAAAGTTATGTTTAATAAAGTTTTTATTTTCTTACCGACGATATTAACAATTGTATATTCTCTTATCGTCGCCATATGTATGTATGATTTTTTTTTCCTCTTTCATATTATCGGTTGATGTTACAAAATTTAATTGTTTCCACCCGTGACGCTCACAGGTCAATAACCTAGTATATTATATATCTTTAGAAAAGTGAGTGAAAAAAATTGGTGCGTTTCAAACGTTGGAAACTCTCTCATATATATCAATTATATGATCAAAAGCGGAAAATTTCATTAACTTGTAGACACTAACCTTCTTCAGAAATGGCAAAGACCACATCTTAATTAGAAGCAATGAAACTCTTTATAATGCCATTCAGTTGCACAAGGAAGAAAAACACACACTCTCTCTCTCTCTCAGTTTGTGATTAATATCTCAGTCAAGCTCGTGCCTAATGGAGGAGATCCAAGGTTAGATTTCAAGTAACTGGTCGGTTAATTAATATATATGATAGTAAAGGGGAAGGTTCATGTACATTTTAATATTAACATGAAAACGTAGGAATGAATACCAATTTAAAAAAATATGAGAACGTAATAAACAATACCAACTACAATAGCAATCTACATAAATAACTATTTATAATAACAAAGAAAAAAAACCTAAAAATTACAACAAAATAATCAAAAATTAAGAACAAAATAATAACAACAAATACCAGCATATACTTATAACAGCAAAAGAAAAAAATCTAATAATAACAACAAAATATAAACCAGCAAATACTTTTAACGTCTCATAATCGAAAATTAGCAAATACGAACATAAAATAACAAATGAGATTGCCTTCACATGGCCCCTCTCTATTGGACAATTCTCTTTCTTTCCAAATATATCTTACACTTCTCTAATTTTCTTAACAATTAAATAAATCAAAAATAAATTCAATTATTAATAATTAAAATAGTTAATGTAAGCATTTAACTTTAAGTTTCAAAACCCGGTTTCCAACTTTCAATTGTTTTGATGTGCTAAAAGTAGTCAAATAAAAACACGCTAATCTAGACACTAAGTAATAAATTCTAGACTCGTAAACTTAACTAAAACTATTAACCGGAAAGTGTACCGGTCGACTCTAGTACAGTTTAGTAAGTCCGGATATCGAACCCACAAACTCTTTAGATTATGTAAATTAACTAATTAGACTTTACTAGCTGACGCGACTATTTATTTTATATATTAAGGGGGGTTTATTATAATACTATTAATTAAACTAATATTAAAATCTAATTAATAAAAAACATGTAAAAACGAAAAGAATATTTTTATGAGTTTAAATAAGATGATGATGAAAAACCACCTAGGCTAGCATCCCCAAAATTTCAGTTATTAATTAATCGGAAAATGCTTGTTATGGAACCGGGATCATAAAATAGTCACTTAAAAGAAAAACCCGAACAGGACCCCTGACTCTTCTCAAGAAGACACTTATGGATTTCTATTAAGTTCTTAAAAATACCAGTTTTAATGAATTAAACTTCCTTACGGTTATTTAATTATTTATGATAGAGTACCTTTATAGTGAAAACCTACCTTACAGCGCCGAAATCAAAAGTAATTTGAGGAACTTAATTGACTCGCTAGACAATATTAATTAATCAAACCTAGACGGACTCCTTACGAAGAACTAAATCTAGCAATCTCAATCAACAAAAATCTAGCAATAATCTATCACCTTACAGCTTTCTAGGTTAGCAGCAATTTTTTATTCGTTTGACTAATAATATTATTCCTATGATCTTATTCGAATTCAATCATAAACTAGTCAAAAACACACAGTGAATGACCTAACAAAATCCTATCATATGAAACAATCACCAAGAATTTTGTAGAATAATAAAACTAGAACAACCAAACCAAGTACACATACGCATCAATCAAATAAACCAAACAATTGACTGAATTAGAAAACCATAACAAAAAGCAAATCCCAAATAAAATCAAACGTCAACAATGGTTCATCACAAGCCTAGGCAGTCTAAGGGTTTAGCCAACAACCATACTCAAAAACAAAATAAAATAAATTGATTCAAATAATGAATTCATAAAGATAATAATAAATTCAAACCAATAATAATGATGTTTGGTTGAGTAGGTGTTAAATCTCCGCTCGAACCAACGGTTTCTTTTCTCAAAACTCCTTACGGCAACAGGTTTCTTTTTGTTTCGTCCTCGGGTTCTCTCAAAATTGTGTCGCACCTCTTCTTTTTATATTACTTCAATGCGTGACCTCTTGCTTAACATTCTATATTTCGGCCCACTTCTGACTTATTTTCAAGATTGATGCCTCTGCTTTTATATAATAATATGATGGTAATCTTTTTAATTTCTTTTAACTGAACTCCCTTTTTGTTGTGTATTTTTCTTGTGTTAGCCCAATCATAATTAATTATAACTCATGTGATGAACAATTTCGTTGATGTACCTGCCCAATTAAAAGAAATATAAATAAGCATTTATTAACAAAACTTCAAATCAATTAACTCCATTAAACCATAATAAAAACTTATTACACCATTATATATATATATATATATATATATATATATATATCGTTTAAGATTAAAAGGTGAATAATAATAATAATAAACGTTATAATTATACATAAAATCTATTTGACAATTCTCTCATTGCCTCAAGTATAGAAAAAATACCTAATTTTAGCTCATTGTCTTTTAAAACCTTAAAAACCTACATATGAGCCAACTAAAAATAATATCATTAAAACCTGGCTCAAAAATACTTAAAAATATAGGAAATATTTATATAATAACATGCAATGTTTAAAAGTACGGAATCGAGCCTCGAGGCGTTTTCCCATAGCCTCACGAGGCGTAAGCTCGAGGCGGGATTTAAAAATAAATATAAAATTTATATATCTTATAAAAAAAAATAGTTAACATCAAACAAAGAACTTTTCAAAATAATTTCATCATCAGATTCACTAGTCATGAAAAACACACAAAAGTCTAAACCATAATAAAAGACAAGTTTGAAACCCGACACCAAAAGTTTAAAACATCAAAACATAAAAAGTTTTTAATGAAATTCAAACAGCATGAAACTGGTCATCCTCAAGATCATCTTCCTCATCTGAAATTACTTCAACATCGTCCTCCTCATCAATCAAATTTCTTTGAATGCTTTTCGACCTTTTCCTTTTCCTAGATGACGAACTTCCACCTTCCTCCCCACCTGCCTCGCCATCTCCTTCCCTACCTGCCTCGCCACCTCCATTGTCATCTTCATCAGCATCACTTGGTTCAACTATCCACTCATCATCAGACAAAACATCTTCAACAACTAACGGATCATCTTCTTTCTTTAATTTAGTCTTCTTTAAGAATTTCAGCTTCAACTTTCTATTGTACATAATGTAAACCAAACTCCGCAGTCTGGTGGTGCTCAACCGGTTTCGTCTCTTTGTATGGACTTGATTGAACGTACTCCAGTTACGTTCACAAGCCGAAGCGGAACATGTAAGACCCAAAACCTTTATTGCAAACGCCTTGAGTTCTGGAGTATCATCTCCATACTGGCCCCACCATATAACTATATATTTTTATAAAAAACTAGTAAATAATTAAATTTATATAAAATATAAACTATAATAACAAAACTAGTAAATATTTACCCGGTGGACGAGTATGATATGTGGCCAAAGAACCTCTATATCCAAATAATCCCTGTTTATCTTTGTAAGCAATGAGTTGATCTTCAATTTCATATAAACTCTCATATCCTTAACAAGTGTAGCCATGACATTGTACAATCCTCGCTTAATCTCCGGATGCTCGGAAACATCGGGACTCCATCGATATTGTGGATTTAAGTAGTAGGCCGCCGCTTGCAAATCACGATGCATTTGGAACTCCCATTTTTTATCGATGATGTCCCATATCTCTTTATAGGAAGAGAGGTTGTTATCTAAGTTATTTGCAATTTTTTCTTTACACTTCTCCATTGCTCCATAAATAAATCCCATTGCTGGTGTTTGCTCTCCATCAACAAGCCTTAAAACTTCAACTAGTGGCATTGTGGTTTTAAAGGAATAAACCACACTAGGCCAAAAAGTTCTTTCATCCATGATTATTTTTTTTTACCTCTTTTCCCGCAGCTTTCTTAGCCCAAGCACATGTTCTCCATTCAGACGAAACAAACATTTCTTGTAAAGTATCTTTCGATTCATAAATACTTTGAATGGTCAAAACGCCGTGGCGAATCTTGTGGCAGCCGGTCGGAGAAGATCTTTCTTTAACGTCTTTCGGGCTAAACTCAACACCCATTGATGGTTATAGATAAAATTGCTAACTTTTTTTGCTTTAATCAAAGCATTTTTATGTTGCGTCAAGTCTCCGATTTTTTCTAGCATCAAATCAATGCAATGAGCGGCACACGGGGTCCAATACAAGCCTTTTCTCTTCTCCATTAACAATGCTCAGCAGCTTTGTATGCACTAGCATTGTCGGTCACCACTTGAACTACAATATCTTCCCCGACCTCTTCAACAACCTCATCAAGCAACTCGAAAATCTTTTGAGCATTCTTTATGCAATCTGATGCATCAACTGTTTTCAAAAAAACAGTACCATACTGATTGTTGACCAAAAAATTGATCAGACTTCGGTTCCTCATATCCGACCAACCATCCGATAATATTGAAACCCCGGTTGTCTTCCATGTTGCTTTTATGTCATCCACCATTGCAGTGGTTGTGTTAACTTCTTCTTTAAGGATCCAAGTCCTTAACTCGTGCATCGTAGGGGACTTCAACCCTCTTCCATAGTTTCCAACTGAGCGTAGCATATTAGTAAATGAAGGACTATTTGCTGTATTAAATGGGATTCCATTCTCATAAAAGTATCTCCCGATATCCAAGCAAACTTGGTTTCGTTGCTCTTTAGCACTCGTCGGTGTCATTTTTTCACCCGGTATTGATCCTTCTTCATTGTTTATTCCATCCCCCATCCACCGGTCTATTGGTCCTCTAACTCCCCTAGAGCTAGCACATGGATTGACACTTCCGCCACTGTTATAGTCCGCTTCCCACATTCTCCTCAAAGTTGCGTTAGGCAACACATTTAGACTCTTGAAATTGCTTTAGGTATTGTGTTATTTCATCTTTCACTTCCTTGGACACATTTGGGCAAGGCATGACATCGTTATGTGTACAAGCAAGATGCTCCTTCATTCTCTTCACTCCTCCTTTAATGACTTTATTACAAAACTTACATTTTAATATTTGTAACCCTTTTTCCTACCCTGTGCAGGTACTTCATATTCTTCCCCATACTTCCAAGCAGGATCCTTCCTTGCCTTTTTACTAGGCATCCCAAAAATACTGTGTACAAAATAAACAGAACATAAATAATATGATACTAAATTACTAATAAACACAAAAACATATGAAAATAAACTTGAGAATTATTTCATTCCATGGCAAACAGCAAACTAATAAACACAATTACACAAACAACAATATTAAAGTATTAAACTACAAACTAAATTATGGAAAACCATGGAAATATTCTAGATAAACTAAAGGCCATTCACATGCATGCTTTGACAATGGAAATTTTGTATGTGGCGTCGGCCAACTATCAATTCTTTATTCTAGTTACATGGGCCATGGCAAACTAATAAGTAATAATATATTATTATGTTCTTTTTAACCAAAATAAAAATAACCCTAACTGATAAAGAGGAATTGGGAATTAAAAAAGATGAAAAATTACCTCTATATGGTGTTTGCGTAGAAGAAGAGAAGTCCAGATCTTTGTATTTTCTTGTGTGGTGGCAGAGTTAAAATAGGTAAAAATTAGGGTTAATATTAGTGCCAATTTTTTTAGCGCCAAATTTTTTACCGCCAAAAAAAATAGGTTTTCCCGCCTCTCTTACGCCTCAGCCGTACTTTCCGCCTCGACCGTTTTTTTCCGCCTCAGCTATGAAGAGGCGTACGTTTATTTTTATACCCTGAGGCGCCACTTCATATTCGTTTTGTTACCGCCTCGAGGCGCCGCCTCACGGCGTTTTTTTAAACCATGATAACATGTATATTTTAGACCATATCAAATATCCCCACACTTATTCTTTTTTCGTCCCTGAAAAAGTCTAATGCAATGGAATCAGAATCGGAAAATTTAGTTTTAAAAACATATAAATTAATTTAAAATTTTAGAATAATGCAAAAACCGCGATCACCGATATTGTTGTCCACTTAAACCCATGCCTTAATCTTTACCGGGACAAATAAGATTCGACAATAATATTACTCAGTGGTTTACAGAATTAAGACCCGCTTATTTTTAGCTACCGGATCAGACCACCCCAACTTGACTTAAACCTCAAAATTAGCAGATTTAAAATTTTTTGTTGCTCTATTATTTTCATTAATAGTTAAGACGATCAAGGGTATTGTTTATCCACCTAAGCTTAAGCATCAAAGTCTACCAAGCAGCCATTAGATATTATTAAGGTTCAATTATTTAATAGCTAGTGTTCCCCACAACATGACATACCCCCGTTATCAAGCAATACACCGAACCGTCACCATAGGTGAGTATGCAAAATTTCATCTGTAAGGCTTACATGTGGCGTGTCCCTTGTGGTCCGTTTCTTAATGGTAATGAGACGCGAGAAAGGGGACCCCACATGGCTAACAGTGTGAATGATCAAGTCTGTAATGCATTTGTACTTTTGTACTTTTTGTGATCATGTTTAAAGACTTATGTGGCAGAAAACTGCGGGTTTGCTCTTTTTTTTAGCTTTTATTTTAAATATTCACAACCCCATTTGGAATTGTGAATACTCAGATGAATAGTCGGCATACAGACCCATGGTCTCCGGACCCGGGGCATCCCATCAATACAAGATTTAAGGTTATAAATCCATACGCCAATGATGTGTAAAACACTAAAACTAAGCATTTAAGATTTATATCACAGGCTACACGGCATACTCTAACGTTAAACCTACCCAAGCATCATATGATAACGTATTTAAATTTTTTAAACTTTTCAAACTTTATAATATTTCCACTTTTTCATACCAAGAATTGAGGCTTGAGTATGGCCCGACCTTTCATTACTTATCTTACACGGACAAAACGCTTTACCCACAAGAGATTTCCGAACCATTTTATCAAATTGCCCTTTCATTCTCAAGGCTGAGCCTACCGACACATCCCAAGTTAAGTGCGTTTTCTTTTATATTATCTCTTATTATTAGTAGTTTGAAAAACAAATTTCCAATTTTTCTATCATCTTCCATTTTATTGCAAAAATTTTCATTAAAATCTTGGGACATTTCAAAATTTTTTTTTATTAAGCTTTTTTTTTCAATTTTTTTTTGCTGAAAATATCAATTTCCCATCCCCACACTTAAATTTCACATTGTCCTCAATGTGAGAAAAAGGAAATTACGAATAAAATTATGCAAAAATAAAAATAAACTATGAATTGGAGCAGACTCCCCTGGTAAATAGACGATATGCCTCGTGAGTCGTGTTCCACGCATTCCAACTCCAATGCGATCAGCAAACTATCTTCAAATACGTCATTTTTCACGAACAAAAACAGCAATCTAGAAACAAGTAGCATCCCCACACTTGTTTAAAACCATGGCTCATCAACTATCTCATAAGCAACCTTAGAACAACCTGCAAAATAAGAGAAGAAAACCCGGCAAAGCAAAGAAGTAAATAAAAATAGAAGAAAATGATAGTACCGGGTTGCCTCCCGGGAAGCGTTAAGTTTACAAAAAGTCTTCAGCCAGATTTAGTCCCGAAACCACAATCAGGAGGCTTCTCCTTGATCCTCTTCCCATCAGTGCTCCTCAACACTCTCCTTTTAAAATCAGCTGGGAAGAAACTAATTTCCAAACACATGTAGGCCCAAAAATACGCATTCGGCTCGATCCACCCATTATTGAAATTCTGAGAACCTGACCAATTCGGCACACTTTGATTCCTGAGCCCAAATATCTTCCTTCTTGGGGCTCTTGATTTACGTGGCGATCCACGAACAACTATTTCTAAAAACCGATCAGCTTTACCACGCAGATGCGGATGATCTTTCACAATGAGATGCAGTTCTTCATTCTTCAATTCTTCGGATATCTCTTGTAATTCCTCTTTGATGTTTAGTTTCTTAACCGGCTCCCCGAATAACAAAACTTCAAGCTCCTCAATATCTCTTTCGCGGTTAAAATCACTCTCATCCACATCAGCTGAACCCACCAAATCTTCACCAATTCATCCCTAAACTCGTCTTCCCAAGAGGGAATACGATCTTCTGTCTTATCCTGCAACCTAACATCCTCAAACTTGATCGTCGGATCATAAAATTGTATTTGATACTTTAAGCATCGCCGAAAATCATCCATTATATCTGAAAGTGGTGCTTTTGGATTAATGCTATGGGTGTCACGTAAAACATCGTATAATATCTCTTTTGGATGTGGTATGTGATCCATCATTGCGCCAGATGAGTCTTTACAAACTATAATATTCCTCATCCTATCATACACCACACAGAATTTAGGCTGGTAGCTGTTTTTATCTAGGTGATCCATAATTACTTGTATTTCTAACTCCCATATACTTAAACCTCTTTGATCTTTATGAGGATTTTCTCCAACTCTGGCCCCGTAGTAACAATCCATGAAGATCACTGCAAAGATAAACTTAAACAGAAAAGGATCACGAGCACCAAATAGTAGCAAAATAAAAAAAATATATTTAAGAAAACTAAACTAATTAAAAGAAATTAAACTAAACTATATTAACCTAACTCCTACGACTCAAAACAAACTATAAAAAAAACAAAAATAAAAAGAAAATAAACTACTTAGACTCCTACAACTCAAACGAAAATAAAACAAATAACACGTATGTAGCAAATAAGTCCAAGTAACGCTAATAACTCAATCGCCAAGAGTCCCCGACAACGGCGCCAAAAACTTGATGTGCTAAAAGTAGTCAAATAAAAACACGCTAATCTAGACACTAAGTAATAAATTCTAGACTCGTAAACTTAACTAAAACTACTAACCGGCAAGTGTACCGGTCGACTCTAGTACAGTTTAGTAAGTCCGGATATCGAACCCACAGACTCTTTAGATTATGTAAATTAACTAATTAGACTTTACTAACTGACGCGACTATTTATTTTATATATTAAGGGGGGTTTATTATAATACTATTAATTAAACTAATATTAAAATCTAACCAATAAAAAACAAGCAAAAACGAAAAGAATATTTTTGTGAGTTTAAATAAGATGACGATGAAAAACCACCTAGGCTAGAATCCCCAAAATTTCAGTTATCAATTAATCGGAAAATGTTTGTTATGGAACCGGGATCATAAAATAGTCACTTAAAAGAAAAACCCGAACAGGACCCCTGACCTTTCTCAAGAAGACACCTATGGATTTCTATTAAGTTCTTAAAAATACCAGTTTTAATGAATTAAACTTCCTTACGGTTATTTAATTATTTATGATAGAGTACCTTTATAGTGAAAACCTACCTTACAGCGCGGAAATCAAAGGTAATTTGAGGAACTTAATTGACTCGCTAGACAATATGAAAGGCCCCGTCGCCGGTAGCCCTACTCTGGTGTTGGATTTACTCATAAACGCAGTTCTAAAATCATAGTTAATTAAAAACTTTCGCGGAATAATATAAACTGTCAACCATCCATTACAAACATCCATAACTTGTCTTTTAAAAGCATAACATAAAACATAGTATCAAAACAACACGACAAGTCTTCAGATGCCAGCCTCTTCAATATTGCCATGTGTCTCCCTCAAGCCAGCTGTGTCAGTCGATTAGCCTGCGTGCATACTAAAAGTCAGCTACGCTGAGTGAGTTCTAGTTAATCAGGCAACATACAATACATTCACATATTTACCTATGCACCCGAAGGTACATGCCTACCATCTTACATACTTACATACTTGCGTACTTTCATTCATTCTTTCATAATAACATACGTACTTTCATTTCATACACAGAGCCTTACGTCCTAGAACCTTCGCCGATATTATTAGGGTCGGTCCCCTACATTGGCCGATATTATTAGGGTCGGTTCCCTACATTCGCCGACATTATTAGGGTCGGTTCCCTACATTCGCCGACATTATTAGGTTCGGTTCCCTACATTCGCCGACATTATTAGGGTCGGTTCCCTCGTTCTATCTATACCTTTCGTACCTTTCTATACATTCATAATTATAACTTTCATACGTCCATACATTATCTATACATCATATCTTTATACTATCCCTTAACGGCACATGCAATATCCGAAGATCGTTCATGCATCGTCATGCATTCATTCATACATAAATCATATAGGGCATACACTTACCACCTAAGGTAAGTATATTAACTAATCACATCGAGTATGCACACAGCCCCGAAAACATAACAAGGAAATGGGGCTAGAAACTCACCTGAACACGGTTACGTTCACCGTTAATTGTTATTCCCTTCTTGAGCTGTGCACGGCTAACTGTATAACAATTACACGTATCAATCAACTATTGCCATCTATATTGCGTTTCTAGTTCAACTATACTCCACAACGAACGGGGGTCCGGGGGCAGCGCCCCTGGCGACAGCCCCTAGCAGGGTCCAAGGGGCAGAGCCCCTGGCTGGGGTCGAGCTGTCTTAACACATTTTTCACTAGGATTTTAATTTATTTTCTAATTCGTTAACTCATTCCTCATGACGATTTAAGTCTGATTCGTAATCCGATTCGTTACCGAACTTAACTTAAGCGAAATTACGGTTCAGCGAACTTATCAAGAGGCGAAGTTAACCATCCGGCGAACTTAGCCATAGGCGAAATTAACATAAAGCGAACTTGCGTCTAGCGAAGTTGACCACGGCGAACTTACGTCTAGCGAAGTTGACCACGGCGAACTTGTGTCCAACGAAGTTAACCATAGAAGAACTTAGTTTTTAGCGAACTTATACTTCGCGAACTTATAGGGCGAAGTTATTAAGTAACAGCGCCGGTTTGATTTTTATCAACCTTCACAAGCATCTTGCGATTTCAATACCGTTGTTATGGCTCGATATAACCGTTTTCGTTCATATCTAACCCGTATACACCATAGAGCTTGTACCTTTAATCTTAAAACGTTCAATACACATCGCCGTACATAGCCCTAGGTTCATTAAGTTCGTTTCCAACGCCAAGTTTGCTACTTTACATTTCGTTTAGACCCGATTTACTTTATGTTTAAGTTCCAAAGCTAACCGATCCTAAAAATATGAACTTTAAGGTAAAAGGCATACCTTTATGCATTCGGTGAGGTCGCGGTTTGCTTGGTTATCTCGTATCTAGCTCGTATATTGAATATCTAATAACGGTTGGTTTGATTTTGGACTCGAATCCCGCTTACTCTCTCGCGGCCGTATGAGGTGGTGTGTATGTGTGTGTTTTTGAGGGTGTAGAGAATAAGATGGAAAGAAATGAGGATTTAGGGTTTTAGGGTGGTTTAAGAGGATATTTATATCCCCTTACGCCCATGGACCTAAGGCCCATTTCCTTTGATCCATCTTAATTAGTCCAAGTCCATGATCTTTATTAATACTAATTAATTATTTAGGCCCAATAACTAAACGCGACTTTCTTTTATTAAATACGAAATTTTTAGGATGTTACAAGTCTTCCCTCCTTAAAGAGGTTTCGTCCCCGAAACCTAACTATTACATAAACAGTCTAGGGTAGAACTTGCGCATCTCATCCTCCGCTTCCCAAGTAGCATCCGATCCCTTGCGATGTTTCCATATCACTTTCACCAAAGGTATAACCTTGTGACGAAGTTGCTTCTCCTTGCGATCGACAATCTCTATTGGTTGCTTTATGTATTTCAGCTGCTCATCAACCTCAATGTCCATCAATGGCACGTGAGACGTGTCATCAGCTAGGCACTTCCTCAGGTGAGAAACATGGAAGTTGAATGAATTCCTTCTAACTCATCGGGTAATTCCAGCTTATCAGCCACTTCACCCACACGATCTACAATCTTAAATGGTCCAATGTACCTTGGACTCAACTTCCCCCTCTTTCTAAAGTGAATAATTCCTTTCCAAGGAAAGACCTTGAGCATCACATTGTCACCGACGTTAAACTCAATCGGTCGTCGCCGCTTGTCAGCATACGACTTTCTGTCTGTCTTGAGCGGCTTTCATTCTTGCTTTGATCTGATCGAACTTTGATGAGGTTTCTTGCACAACTTCTAAACTTCCCATCTCTTTCTGGCCAATCTCTCCCCAACATACCAGGGTTCTACATCGTCTACCGTAAAGCATCTCAAACGGTGGCATACCAATACTTGAATGATAGCTGTTATCATAGGAGAACTCTGCCAGGTGCAGATTATCATCCCAACTTCCTCCAAAGTCTAAAACACAAGCACGTAGCATATCCTCAAGGGTTTGGATCGTCCTTTCAGACTGCCCATCGGTTTGAGGATGATACGCCGTACTGATGTTCAATCTTGTTCCCATAGCTTCATGGAACTTCTTCCAAAACCTCGAAGTAAACCGAGTATCTCTATCAGACACGATCGATAGCGGTACTCCATGCTTAGATACAACCTCTTTAATGAACAAACTTGCTAACGTTTCTGACGAGATGGCCTCTCGTATAGGCAGAAAGTGAGCACTTTTGGTCAAACGGTCCACTATCACCCAAATGGTATCATGGTGCTTAGCTGTGCGAGGTAGCTTAGTTATGAAATCCATGGTGATGTGTTCCCATTTCCACTCAGGTATCTCTAGCGGTTGCATCTTCCCATAAGGCTTCTGATGTTCGGCTTTGACTTGTAGGCGCGTTAAGCACTTACTGACATAATCTACTACATTATTCTTCATTCCAGGCCACCAGTAATCTCTTTTCAAATCTTGGTACATCTTTGTAGCTCCTGGATGAATCGAATATCTTGTCTTATGAGCTTCATCTAAGACTCGACCTATGAGATCTCCATGGCGTGGAATCCACATACGGTCAAATCTAGTCTTAACACCATGAGTGTTTTTCATCAACTCATCTTGCTGGCCATAAATCCTTTCTTTCTTAACTAATTCTTCATCTACTAGCACCTCTGACTGTACCTTGACAATCTATTCAAAAAGACTTGAGTTCATGATCAACTGGTATGACTTTACTGTTGCAAGGACTTCCACATTCTTTCGACTTAGCGCGTCGGCGACCACATTAGCTTTACCAGGGTAGTACTTAATCTCACAGTCGTAATCCTTTATCAATTCTAACCATCTTCTCTGCCTCATGTTCAACATGTGTAAGTATACTGTTAATCATATCTTCACATCGATGGTTGTTTTCCCGTCATTCGAAGTTTTTTCTGGTTAGTATGTTTAATGTTTAATTCTTAATCTTAATTCTTAATGTTAATTGATATGTTTCATATGATTAATGTTTAATGTTTGATTGATTCCAAATTTCAAATTACAGTATCTGTTAAATTTTTTTTATTTGTATTTTAGATTTAGATTATTAACCTAGGTTAGTATTTTACATTCTTAGGTTTGTATGTTTAATGTTTAATTCTTAATTCTTAATATTAATTGATATTGTTAATTGATATGTTTCCTATGGTTAATGTTAAATTGAGTCCAAATTTCAATTACACTATATGTTAAAAAAAATTTTAACATATATTTTAGATTATTAACCTAGGTTAGTATTTTACATTCTTAGGTAATTATGTTGAATGCTTAATTGTTAATGTTAATTGATATTGTTAATTGATATATTTTCTATGTTTGATGTGTAATTGATTCCAAATTTCAGTTACAGAATTTGTTAAATTTTTAATGTGAAATTGATTCTAAATTTCAATTTTCATATTTGATTTTTATTGATTCCTATCATTACTAGAACCTAACAACTTTTTACGGATTTAAATTTGAATTTAAAGTCAATTTAATGTGTCTAATTTTGTAAACATCGATTATAATATAATTTAATTGATATGAGTTATTATTATTTGGTTATACAAAAATCCCTAATTACATTCTCTAAATTTACTATATTTATTATTCGATTATACAAAAATCCCTAATTACATTCTTTAAATTTACTATATTTATTACTACCAATATAAGTTTACATCAATTATCAACTACATTATTTAAATCCCTGATTATATTCTCAAAATTTACTATATTTAGACCTTTCCTTTTTATCGTACAATTCAAACTTTCTGACAAAATTTGTTTATCTATATATACCGTAACCGGAATACAGAAATTCTCACACTTTTCACTTCCTTACTCAAAATTCATATTTGTGTCATTCTCAAGGTTTTAAATTTTCTTCATACGGATATAATTTTTTTATATTTATAATTTTATTTGTTTTCTTCAAAGTATAAAAATTAATTATTGAATCTTTAATCTTTGCTTGAATTTTATTTTTTCTGAAACAACAACATGGAAGCATCAAACATTACCATGTTCAACAATTTGGATGTTACGACCAACGACTGTGTACTGAAGGTTCGTATACTGAGACTATGGCGTTTGAAGGACAACAATAAACCCATAGAGGATTGGTCCATAGAAATGATTTTGCAAGATAAGATGGTATTATTATATACAAATTATAATTGTTTTTTGTCCTTTTTTTTCCTCATTATATATATTTAATAATTATAATGTTTGTCGTATTAATAATGTAACAGGGTAATAGGATGCAAGCATAAGCAAGGAAAGCTTGCATACCGAAACATGATGTTTGGCTTGCTGAGAATCGGTCATTGATTGTTCGAAAAGCTTCACTTGATGCAAATCTGTCAACATACCGTTATGTTGACAGCCCACACAAGCTATGTTTAACATCAGAAACTCGTCTTTCTATTTCCGATGAGTTTAAAGGTCACCTTTATGAATTGTCGTTTGCTACCTTTGATGATATCAAATCCAAGAACATACCCCATAATGGAACAATAGGTTACCTCGATTCTTTATTACCAATATACTTTTAAATTCTATACATTAAATGACAACAGTTAACAGGAACGTTTAATATATGTTTCATTATTCATGAAATTTTCCCCAGATGTAATCGGGCATGTCGGCAAGTTTTTTACCAACAAAAACTCATTCTTCCGTGAGCCACAAGTCAAGCGAAAGTTGGATGACACTTATGATGTTCATGATGACACTGGTATGTCTGCAACCAAGACGAAGGTTGACGAACAACCAACTGTTGATACCAATGTTGGTGAGGGAGATACCGTTGGAATGCAAAAGATATAAAATGGACGGATTTGGAAGTTTCGTAATAAATGCAATGTTTTGCATGCATGTTTACATTTTTTTTGTTTGACTTTGGATGTGTTTGTGTTTGCCGTCCTTTATTTGACATTGTGAATTTGGTTTTATTTGTCGTGTTTGAATTTCATATGGATATCAATGAATTTGTGTTTTCCTTATGTTATGTGTTGTTTTATATTTGTATTCTCTATTCTCCTTGGTTTATATTTTAGACCAACTACATTGTTTATCCTTTCTAATGTTGGTTTAAAAATAACATATTTTTTATAAAACTTTCAATTAGGGAATCTTCATCATTGTGATCCTACTAGCATTACTACTTACATTGGTACTACCAACATAGCGTATACCACTATGTATTTGTTGCCAAATAAGTAAAAAGGAAATGGAAGTAAATCATAGAATATTCATTACAATACTTATACGCAACATGAACGTTTATGTACGTGATACCACTATTTATTTATTTATTTATGTATTTTTAAAACGTATTAACATTAACATAAGTATAAGTTTATTAATCCTTTAATATTATAAAATATAAAGTTTTTAACTTATCAATATTTAAACATCTATGCTTGACTAAAAGTATTTTGATTGTAAATATTAAACATTTAGATTTGTGAACCAACAAAAACGTGTGTTGTTTCGCGACTGACTTCCTGTTGTTGAAACCTAGCTAACATTATCAAACTACAAATTTACAAATGAGTTATAACTTTGAGATCTCTTTTTGAACCGTTTACTGTAAACGGTAAACAAGCATATAGCAATACCGACAATTATATTTTTATCTTAAAAACAAACTACTTAATTTAAAAAATGTCATTTCAAAAGATCGATACTCTAACTCCTTCCGATCGATACTTAATTATATTTTTGTGTTAAAAACAAACTACTTAATGTCATTTTTGTGTTATTTCGGGTACTAACATTGGTAATCGCACTTACTTAACTCGTAGTACTCTAACTCCTTCAGATAAGAAATTGCCATTCAAGTTGAAACGAAAACAGTTTCCTGTTGCGGTTTGTTTTGAAATGACAATTAACAAAAGTCAATGTGAGTCACTAGCAAGAGTTGGAATATATCTTCGACATCCGGTGTTTACACATGGTCAGTTATATGTGGCTTTATCCCGAGTTAAGAGTAGAGGCGGTGTTAAAATGCTTATATTAGATAAGGAGGGTAAAGTTACAAATAAAACTACAAATGTGGTTTATAAGGGAACTATTTAGTAATATATGAAGTTGTTATTTTTATATGTCGAATGATTGTAAAATGCATTTTATTTTCGTATGAAAGTTATATTTAATAAAGTTTTTATTTTGTTACCGACGTTATTAACAATTGTATATTCTCTTATCATCTCTATATGTATGTATGGAATTTTGTTTTCCACTTTCATATTACCGGTTGATCTTACAAATTTTAATTGTTTTCACCCGTGACGCCTACGGGTCAATAACCTAATTGTGTATTAAATGAGGTTTTTTGATATTTATGAACCGCACCGAACTCTTCTTCTTCTTTTTATAGAATTACTAAGAACCGCACCGAACTCTTCTTCTTCTTCTTCTTCTATTTTTTTTTTCATATTTTCAAGCGTTTTTCCTCTATTTCATGTGTTATATAAATTAATATCTTCATTTTATGTACTAATATCTCAATTTCATATATTTGTATATTTATTTCATTTAGTTATACCTTCATTGCATGTATTTAAGCATTAATTTTATGTATTTTTAAGCAAAATTTTAGCCCAAATTTAATATTGGTTATTAACCGAAATTAACCGAACTCAACCGAACCGTGCACACCCCTACGGCTCAAGAGGAGGGCGACGGACCTAGGCCCACTCTCCCGAGAGGCCTATAATTATTAGAAAATAATATATATATTTTTTATATATTTTTTGTTTAACACAAAAGCCTACGAAATAACTCTTTGTTGAATGAAAATTGAAAAGTGTTCTAAACAATGGAAATAAAGGTCATTGGTTTAATCCCCCAAACTAGTGTTCTTTTATTATAGAAAAAACTTTTATTTGTGTTTTTATGAGTCATTTTAGTATTAGTAACATGTTTATCATTATTTGCTTGTTTTGGTCTTTTGAAAGGCCACTTTGTTTTGGTGTTTTCACATAATTGAGAGCGCAATTTTAGAGGCCCGTTTTTTTACTAGTCTCTGACCCCAGAATTTTAAAAGGTTTTTGGAGACGACCCTACACATAACCCATCCTAAGAACCCAGATACAAACAATTTAGCCGGCCAATTTTTATCCAAACCAAAAAAACATGTATTTTTAAAAATCTATAAGCTAATATATTTTTTTTTGAAATCTAGATATCCGCTTTAATCTGAACTCATTTTAATTCAAACTCTTTCTATTCTTATCCGGTACGAGTGTATGACCCTAAGCTGTTATGACTCGACACCCAACCCAACCCAACACGTATGATCTATTTTGCAAACATATTCATTATCGAATGAACCAAAATATCATACGTTCTCAAATTGAAAATTTTGAGTTAAGCATTTTGATTTTTATTATTTTTAATATGATGTTGACCTAGGGTCATGATGCTGACTATAGAAATGTCTATTTCCATGACTCATCGGTCAAACCAAAAGGAATTTGGCGGCTTATTGAAGTCTTTAACGGCATTACGCAACTCATTCTGTTTGTTACTAGATATCTAGTCTAGATTATATGAATGTACACAATTTTAGGCTCGAATCTTATCAATTCACACTCATTTTTTCATAGACTCATTATTGGAGCATCATTTTACCACTTTTATGAAAAAACCACTTAGGCTACCTGTCGTTGCGAAGTTTTAAACGCCAGGTTAAAGCACTACATCACAACCATGTAGACAGTGAGGCTTTAACTAACATACTCAGTTAACACGGTGTCGTGGTTGAATGTCTAGTTAACACGTTAAAGCCACACAATTTCCTCATTAAAGCATTTGGGCCCCACAATGTCCTTACTAATTAGCCCCGTTAGTATTTCCTTGTTTACCGCCTAGGCTTTAACGCCTCGATGCGGTGTTAAAGCCCCGTTATCACACCACATCACTTTTGTCGCCCCTGTTGACCGAATCCCCACAACAAGTATCCTTATCACCTACTAAATATCACGCACCACCATATTGGTTTTGTAGACTATGATTAAGTTAGATCTTCACATCTAGTCAATACATACACACCGACAATGAAATCGCTTAGTTTGGCCGATCCATTCAGATTGTGCCCATCTCTGGCCAATCCACTAGGGTTGTATTGAATAATGTATTAATGTAGGCAAACCCTATAAGGTTAGGCAGAGTTGTTCCGAACAAAATGACTTTTTGAAGAAGTGATGTTTAAGAAAACTTTTTCACAACAAAGCATGTGTTTGAAAAATTTTCAAAAATAATGCAATGATCTCCGTTAGTAAAGACAACTTGAAGGAACCCTATAGGGTTTGTCAGAGAATGTAAGGCTCAAATTATTAAAAAAAAACATAATTAGTTGTCGTTAGTAACGGCAACTTCTGCCATGTTTTTGTCAAGTTGCAATTAGTATTGTAAATTTATGCAACGTCACCATTAGCAATGGAAACTTCTGTCCGTTTGCATCTCGTTTATTGGGATTCATGCGATTAAAGCTGTACGATGAGTGTACCACTCCATATATTCCTCACTAGCAATGATCAAATCAGACTCTAAATCTCTGACAACATGCTCATGACAAGACAACACCATGATTCAATGTACAAATTGTGTTTGGAACGCTAATCCCTATTTCTCCCGTCAACACGTCTCAATCTATGAAGCTTGTAATACATTTCCCTTGTCATAAGTGTATTATACGGGATCAGTTGGACCTTCCTAATTAAACAAGAAACAACAAATCGTTGTTTAAAGGCCCTACAGTGTAGCGAATCACCATTCGTAACAAGGAATTTGCAAAACACGACTTTTTAATAAATTTATGGTAGAAAAGTTATGGATTAATAACAATTGTAACTTTATGAAATATTAGTCCCCCCACCCATCTACTAATATTGTTTGTTTATGAAATTAAAAATTGGTAAAACAAATGCGTGCGTGCATCTCTATTCATTAGGTAAAAGATGTATGTATTATTTATTACATGTATGTATTTATTGTTCTCCACCTAAAAGTTTAACCCACTCATTGATGATTCATATGACCATGTTTTTACGGAGTAATGGCAACTTGACAGAAATTGTCATTACTAACGACACATTGTCAGAAGTTTCCATTGTTAACGACAACATGTCATAAGTTTTCATTGCTAATGACAAATTTGCATAAATTTCCAATACTAATAGCAACTTGACAAAAACATGGCAAAACTTGTACATTCCTAGTAATTTGAGTCTTAGATTCTCTTATATTCCTTGACCAACCCTATAAAGTTCTTTCAAGTTGGCGTTACTAACGGAGATTGCATTATTTTCTAAAACTGTTCAAACACATGCTTAGTTGTGAAAAAAATTTCTCAAACAACATCACTTCCAAAAAAAAGTCGAACGAAACTCATACCTCATGCTCAAACTTAAAATTAAAGCTAATGTCTATAGAATTAGAACCATATATGTGTATCTTACAAACTTACATTTAAAACATGACCCAAATCAGTGATCAAAACTAAACCACAGGTCAGACAAACCTATTTGAAGTACAATGAAATCACCATAATAGCCATGTTAACTAAAAAATTAACAAAATAACCATGAAATTTGGCGTAGGAGATTAAGGTTTGCGCAGAAGTTCTCATCACTGGCCAACAGCGCACGAGGTGATGCGTTGCGCCATTTGGCGTAGGAGAAGGAATGTAATGGCGCGAGAGGTATAAGGGTTGGTGCAGGAGATGAAAGGTTGGTGCAGGAGTAAAATGTCAAGACTATTTTTATAATTTAAAAAAACGTCAAGACTATTTTCATTATTTTCTTAATCAATGGAGCTATTTTGATGATTTTCCCTTTAAAAAGTAGTTAAGACTGGTATAGAGAATGGACCGGGAATATTTCGTCCAACTGATCAAACATGTCATGGCTAAAAACATTATCTAGCGAACACTCTGAGCCAGTGAACACCGCTTGTTGTTTAAACTCAACCGGTTTAGAGCTAACATGGCCATCTATCAAACCATCCGAACCACGCTGTGTACTAACACTCGTGGATATGGTGGTCGGAGCCTTGGGGCTGTCAAAGTAGCCAGCATTGTAGCGGCTAATATCCGAGTCACAACCAGTTAGCTCTTGCACAAGTGACCTAAACTTAGAGGCACTAGTCTTGACCTTCATAGGTGAGGATATATAGACAACTTTAAGCTTTTTGTTAATGTTGTCTTTCTTTGTACGACAGATTTTGGTAGGAAGCATGTTCATGTTGATTGTAGGGTACTAGGTTTGAGTTTGTTATGGAAGATAGCATGGGGTTTAAATAAGGATTCATGTACGAGAAAAGGGTTGGTTGATTGGTTGAATGTTTGTAAAAAGGTAAGCTAATCAAGACAGGATTTGAAAAGATGGTTAAGAAGGTTCGAGCGACGATGGTTATAATTAAGATACTTGCGTGACCCGTAAATGTAATTAAGCATGTGCGCAGACATCAATGACCTGCCAAATATTCTTTGTTGTATGGTAACTTCTATGGTCTAACCATGGGCTGTAGGAAACAGGAACGAAAATTAAAGATAAAAAAGAACTAGTTGATCATTTCAATGACTTCATCTCAAACTAATACGTGTGAGCCATTAACTTGTCACTAAAAATTAAAAAAAAAGTCCCTCAAAAAACCTCTAATTACTAAACCAAATAATAATAATAATAATAATAATAATAATAATAATAAAAGTTACTATCAAACGCAGGCCCGGCCCATGGGCGGGCTCAGGCCCCAGGCCCATAATTTTTATAGGGCCCATCAGTTTTTAAATGTCTTTTATATATATAAGTATTTTAGGCCCAGTTACATTAAAAGAAAGCCCAGTAACAAAAAATAACCAGGGTTTGGAACTTGGAAGTTTAAACGTACGTAGCGTAACTTGAAAGTTGCAACTTCTAAAACAGGCGACCATCTGACTTCCAACGAACTTGAGAGTTTTTCCGGCCAGCGGTTATCGAAGTCTGCTATTACAGGTTTTTTAACTTATTTTAATTTTCTATTTAAAAAATAGCATATTACATTGATACATTCTTAAATCAAAAAAAGTGAAATCCATGTAAAAAAAGTGCCGTCACAATTCTCAGTTTCTTTGTTTCTGTATATGTTGCAAGTGTGCAACTTGCAAATATAATAATATTGTAGATCAATAAGTCAATAAATTGCAAATAAATGAGAAATTGAGAATGTTTGATCAATTTAGGGAATTAGGTTCACTGGTTCAGGGAGTCGAGAGTCTGGGTGTATGTATGTACATGTACTTATCAGTTTTTGTAGAGACCATAGATTACAAAGATTTAATTGAGGGCTTTGCTTTCAAAAATGCCAAAAGAGCATCACGATTCGTTTAAGTACTTTTGTTAGTTCATTTGCTATAAAAAAACATTTTGTTTTGTATTTTAGGGCCTTTGTTTTTCATGTCCCAGGCCTTGATTTTTTTTTTGTATTCTCGGAGACGGCCCTGATCAAACGGATAGAATACTCGATATAAAGCACCCGGGCATATGCGGTTAGATTTGTCGATGAAGGTGTTTACCGACGGGAATCCATCATTGACTGACGTACTGATCGAAGTTTGGAATTACAACCAAGAGTATTTTGATTTCTCGAGAATCTCTTTTGGTCATCATCGATGAATTACCAATGGTTAGTAAATCGCCCCCCTCCCGCAAAATTAAATAAAGTAAAATAACTAATAACAATGAAAGATCGACTTTCTCATGTGTCCATTAGTAGTTGGTGTGACTTTGGAAATGCATTCTATTGGTACATTGTCGGTTATTACAGACAGATAACTTAGTTTTCTACTTCTGTATTTTTTTTGTTAGAGTTCGTCGGAACTTGTAATTAAGATCTCTTCCCATCGAAAAATTTCCGCCGGTAGTACTAATTTGTTTGTTAGTGACTACACTATGGCATATGTGTTGTTAAGAAAACCAAACCGAAAGAATCTTACAAAACTAAATATACTAATCTTTTTAGGACAAAAACTATCAAAGCATGCAACATGTTAAGAAAGATTTTTGAACCGCTAACATACCTTTAATCTTACTTTTAAATCCACACATTTATTTATCAAAGAATCTAACCCTCAAAACACATGGAGATACATCTTTCCTATAATCTTGCTTTATTTATCATAGAGTAACCCACAAACATATTTTACTATTTATAAATGTTAGACCTCATAGTAGAAAATGATCGGGCCCTTGACGACAAAGAAGAGAAGAAGTTGTTCTTGACGATAATCTTTACCACTACTGGTATAGAGCATCCACAACAACAAACCTCCACAAATCGTCATATCCGTTAGATTCCAAACTTTTCTTAAAAACTTAATATTTTTACATAACAACAAACCCCCACAAACCTTATCAAATAATATTATAATAATACAATATACATATACATGTCAATATATATATATATATATGTGTGGTTGTGAGAGTAGGGCCTCACCCTTTATTCTCTATGTGGTTTGGATGAAGTTTGTGTCTACAAACTTTGTAAACAAATTTTTAGCCTCCAACAAAGTCCCTCTTATCCATTAGAATCCACATCATCCAAACCTATTCAACCTTTGGATTCTGTATACTTTGTTGTGGATGCTCTAAAAAACCGTTATGGGTATTGGGATTTACATTTTTTTGAGTATATGGTTCCATAGTTTGGTCAACTTTATTAATTATGGTATCATATCTCTTCTACACCGCCATGTGGGGTGGGTTGGGGGTGAGGGATGGCTTGTATAGTAAAGGACAACGTTCCTACTAAGATTTATAGTTTTAGGAAAATTTGGAGTCAATGTTTCGGAGACAAACCTAGGGTTCACGACGGAACGGCCAACTCGTTTATTCTTTTGTCATGTTTTTCCGAGCAAAACCCTTTACCAAAAAAATAAATCTACCATTAATGAAAAGTCAGAAACGACAAGATTTTGAAAAAGACAAGTATTCAAATAAAGAAAACGTTGAACGACATTAAAGTGAGAATGTTTAACTAGATCATAACAACTCCCGGAGTATAAACTGGGATCGGTGGTCCAGTTCTCCTCTACGGCTCTACTCAACATTTCAACACTTCAAATTTAATGATAATGATAATCCCCTTCATGTTATTTTGGATCATTTTCATTGTATGATTCGTGCTCCTGTCATGTCGGTATCTTTTGTAAATGTTTACAACTTCTTGCTAGCTATGAGATGAAATATTTGTCCAAAATTGTATTGTAAATGAATCATTTACATTGTGTAAACTGCACTTTTCAGCTACATAATAAAGGTTAGACAACTATTAAGTTTACATATGGTTAAGAATATTAAACGGGTGATGCTAAGCGTACCCCCCCCCCACCCACCCACCCACCCACAAACACCATTTTTATTGAATATACACCCCCTTAACTTATTAGATAAATTATTATTGTCTCTTAACATTATTTATATACATATTAGTCACTACAATATTTTTTTTACTTAATAATCTCCACTACATATATCAAATTAAAAACTATCAAGTATTACTATTAATTTTTTTTAGTATTAATATTGTAAATATTTATAATATCTTTTTTTTTTAATTTTAATAGTATACATATTTATAATATCCTTATTTTACCTCTTTATCTTTTACAAAATAAACCCGAAACTCGAAAACCCTAAACCTTTAACCCTAAATCCGAAACTCGAAAACCCTAAACCCGAACCCTAAACCCTAAACCGTAAACCCGAAACCTTAAACTCGAAATCATAAAAAAAACGCAACTTGTAAAAGTTGTTTTTTCCAATGAGGGAGGGGGGTATGACAAGCAACCAAGGGGATATGTTTAGCCTGACCCATATTAAATATGGTAGACTGGTAGTTAGTGTTCTTTAAAAACTTTATCAGTGTCTTTTTAGGAATTTAGTCATTTACACATGTCACAAATACTTATTAAAATTATCTAGTTTTCAACCCATTAATTAAGATTTTAGTGTCATAACTTTAATCATTCAACCAATTTAATCCATCCTTATCCCAAGTCTTAATTATAAATTCGATAAACAAAAAATCAACTCAATTAACTATACAATAAATATAAAATTAATTTTATAATAAAAAAACAGAAATATTTGCCGAACTTTTTCACTACATGATGAAACTTTTGACTGCTTAATTAAAACAAGTTTTGTCTAAGTTCGATTAATGAAATTAGCAGACACAGGAAGGGAGAGAGAAGCAATAAAAATGCATAACCCACACATGATCAATAAAAAGCCAAACTTCATATTATATTTCGACTTTCATATCTCCTAAACAATTCTTTCCAAAAATTTTGTCACCTCATCTAAATGCGTCTCCTAAATACACTTATTAAAGATGGTCTAATTCCTATACATGTTAACATGTATACATGTTTTGATTGTATTTAATGATTATGAGTTGGTCCAAACTCGAGTTCATGGAAACTCAAGATTGGCTTATTTGTAGCTTTACTATCAAAGCTCGTGAGACAAAATTTCAAACACAAACTCAACTCCGTTATTAGGTATTAGTGATGGTATTCTTTGTTTATCTATACATATAAGTTTATAGCTATCTGTAACATATTTTTTTCTTTCGGTTTTGAGTAAATCATAAATACCTAATACGATGATTTGATAAGACTAAAATCACAAACATCTTAAATATATATAAATGAAACCTTTAAATGCTCTTTGGTTGTTCCTTACCTCCTCCTAAGCCATCAGATTGCTTCATTTGTAAATGGAGACTTCTCATGCATTTAACTCGAATTCACGGGTATGGGTCTAACCAAACCCAGATTGCCCTTAAACAGGTTATAACACTTCATTAAATTAAAAATAATCTCACCAAATATTTGATATGCAAATCGTATAAATAGAGATATACTAAAAATTAATATCCTATTTTTAAAAAAAAAATATTATTTATAATTAAAAAACAATTTTATAGTAAAAAAAATAAGCGGGCTATGGGTCTCACCAAACCTAGATTACTTTTAAACGAGTTATTTAAGAAACATTTTTATCATCAAACCCTAAGTATATTATAGACTTTTCAATGATAAATAAATCTAAAATCCAAAAAAAATATATATTTAAAATATTATACGAAAAATGTAAAACAACTCCTGAACTCCCGTAGTGCGGAGGATAAAAGCTACTATATTATAAAATTAAACAACTTGAATCAAATTAGGCCTGCAAAATTAAGTCCACGTTGCTACCTTAAACTAATTATAAACCGATGGTCAAAAAAGTATTGTTCAAGCTCCAAACCTAAGAAAGAACAAATTAAAATGGGCTTAGTTATTGGACTGTTATTTCAATTTCATAAAATTGGGCCTCAAAAAGACATGTTGGAGTAGCAATTAAACTGAACTTGGGCTGAGAAAAGCGTACAATAACCACAGTATTTCCTTGATTCGTTTTTAACATAATAACGATTTAGTTAAATCAAAACCAATTATAGAATGAGAATTATGGTTCAAGAAACTCAATGGTCATCCAATCGTATTAGAGGTGGCGAACCGTGTTTTTTCATGAATCAGTTCTAGATTTAGTAAACAAAATAAAGAACCCAATTGGGTAGGAACCTGTTTCGGGTAAAGAGTTTTTATAGGGTTTTGGCTGGGTCAGGTCTGGGTTTTGACCAGGTTGAGGTGGAACTAGTTCCGGGTCCAGATATGGTTTTTTAAGAAATTGAAACCTTGTTCGGACCCACGGCTTGGGTATACCGGGGTCCGGCGTCCATAACCGTGTTTAATGAGCACCTCTTGATGCTATGGCCTATGGGTCATGTATTAATGTATGCATATAACTGGTTGATGTCATCGTAAAAATGAAAACTAGAATTATTATTATTAAAAAGAACTCACCTGAACCGTAAAAACGATTAAAAGTTTATGGTTTCTAATTATGCATGTCTAATCGCAACTAAATTTTTACGTATAATTTACTTTATTGAATAATTGAGCCTAAAACTTATAAGTTGTTCACTTTATTTCCTGAAATAGCCTCCCATGCCTTTGCTCTTTTTTTCCCTTTCATTTCTCATCTTATCCCAAATCAGTAAATCCTGACATGCACCAAACGCTTTTTATAAAAAACATGCAAGTCGTATTTTAACCTTATTTGGTAATGCCTAAACATTGACATATTTACAAGAACTATAGAATGAGATATATGTTTGAACAAATACAAAAAAGTTTTATGTAGAATTTTTCTATTTTTTTCAAAAGAGTTGTCAAGCAAAAATAACTAGTTAAAAAGGTTTGTGTATTCGTCTTAATAAATGGTTTTGTTTCTTTTAAGCTAGTGAATGAAATTAAGCTTAACGAAGCTAAATATAGGTCCTTTGTATACGTGGAGAAATAAAACCAGATTGACCAAAATAGCACGTTACTCGTTTTTTCTTTTTACAATTTATACACTCTAATTTACAAAAGTTTGGTGCATATACTTGTTGAGAAGTCTTTTGGGTCAAAAATAAAATGTTGGTTCTAATTAGAAAAAAAAACATATATACATGTATAAAGACATTATCATAACCTTTAGATATGTGTAGTGTTTTCTAATTAGTTCTTGAACATTGGCCGGATCTATGTCGTTTAGTACTTTCTCATGACCTTCCATGTGAGTGGTTCTTCCTTTATACAAGCTAGTAGATCTCTTTAGCAAAAGCTTGTATAGTTTATGAATATATTTCAATGCATATCCTTTTGGTGTGTAATCTAGAGCTTTTTAGTGGTCAAGGATTTCTCCTAAATATTTCTTTTACATATTTAACAAAAAAAAAGGTGTACATAATAAATTTACATTTATGCATAGTATTGGTAGCATCTAAGAAATAAAAGACGTTAACAAACATTTTCTATATTCTACAAGATAGAGAGATTGCTCTCTCTGAAACCTAGACGTTAAAACATTTTCTTTATAAATATAATAATCGATAAAGCATATAAATGTGGTTAATGGAAAGAAATTAACGATCATACATAAGGCATGCAGGGTAACTCAACCATTTTGAGGGACCAACGTGAATTTTCAATTAAAATTTAACATGATGTTATATATCACCTAATCAATTAACGAACTAGTTTTCTTTTCTTCTTTTTTCTTTTTATGTCTTGATGTAAATTAATTGATGCCACCTTTTGATGATTATGTATTATAAATGCTTTATAAGATGATAAACATATCAACCATTCACCATGGTTCCTTTTGGGTGCCCTTTACTACCAATTCACATGGTGATGACGTAGAAAGCCCCTTCATAGTGAACAACCTTATTATGATCAGCGAAACAAACAAAAGGTCTAAACATTTCAAGATGGAATGGTTTGTGTGAGATCAAATGCCAAGTTAATTACGAATCAAATAAGTTAAGTTAAAACGGTCGGAACAATTTAGTGTTTTGTAATAAAGTGACATGTGTTATGAATTTAGAATTTTCTTGAATATAAGTTTCTATATGTTATTTATTGATTTTGCATACTTGCATGATTTAGGTGTTGTCTCATCACATGTGGGGTTGGTCTAACCATGTGTACACGCAATAAAGTGGCAAATATTAGCAAGCAAGCAAAAAAATTTTGAACGAAGGAAGCAATTGGGTTTGTACTTTTAGACGTTCTTTGAACCAACAGATAACAAAATCAACGATATCCATATTTATTAGGTTAGAGTAATGTACTTAGGGACTTAGGTTTTTAAATTTGTTGTAATGTATTTTCTTCATGCATGCGTACGCAACTAGATTTCTTCATGCATAATTGTTTCAATTAATGCCGAATTATATATTGCGCGAAAAGACTTTATACACTTTGTACAGTAAGAAGTCTTTATACTCATTGTTAATTATTTCTCTTATGTGATTAATTATTTTTCCTACACCATGTCCAGATATTTATGTGATTGTCATATTTCTTTACTTTTTAATTATTTTATTAGTTTAGCATGCCATAACTATTAAAACTTATATTAGGTGCATCTTTATTTGTTTAATACATTCTCATTTTTTTGGTAGCTAGAGGACAGTATCATAGAAATAATGTTAACACTTAGCATTTTTTTATTTATTTTGTAGAAAGGAAATGATAAGGCCTCTTGTCATCATTCCCACGTACATCCCTTATCCGCTCTATAAAATTCGCTACCAAATTCCACTTTTGACGCCAAATTACCTCTTTTCATTTGAAGTCAAACATGTCACGCTCTATCTTTTTTCTTTCTTTTTTTTTTCCACCTTTATATTCTCTTTTATCACCTCTTGATAATATAAATCAAACTATGCAAAATAATAACACAAGTCAAAAAGAATAAAAGCCAAATTGATAAATTAACCTGATTGTATCAGTTTTATAATAATATTAATTTGGAATCACCTATAAGCTAATATTCATGAGACGTGATATCAACTGTCTATACTTATTTTAACACTTCAAGTCTACCTAGAAACACCATCAAGAAGGAAATCCATAATTATGAGAAAACTCCATTGAGTTAAGTTTCTAATTTATGACTATAAAATACGAAACTTTAACTATCACCTCATGTTATTAAACCAGAGTTAAATGGTTGGGTTAAATCGAATTAATGCATGATATCTTCTTTAGGAGTGTTTGTAGCACGTCATGAAGATAATATTACTTCTTTAAGCTGAATCACTTGATGGTAAAGGAGAATTGAATATTAAAAGAAATTAACTTTGTTAAACATTATGTGCTAATAACTTTCTAGAAAGCAAGGCTGAGTTTTACTAAACATAAAACTTTTTTTCGTATTAGACTATATGTATTGGTTTTAACTTAAAGGGTTTATTAAAATGTCACGTTACTATTATGTAGATAAAGAAGCTTTAACTAACTCACTCTTTCACAAGGTTTAACTAAAAAATTAAATAAAATTAAAAAATTAAAAATATAAAGAAAGTCGGCAATTGATGAAAATAGTGGACCTCATCTCATGCCCGTAAAGGGCTCGGCAGAGAGGCCCGTGGCGCCCCTATTTGCCTATAGTATATAGAGTGGTATTGGTGGCGTTAATTGGTGACTTGGCATGGTCATGGCACCGCCACCATCCTCCAGTACACAGCTTATCCAAAATGCCCAAACTTATTATACAAGTCACATAGAAAATAATATTTTAAGTAACTCATCATTTCATAATGTTGTAATGGTTAATTACGGCTTCAACTAGACCACAAGAACCTAATTTTCTTAGAATGATCTGGCTCAATACATCAAGTCACAAAATTTATCACCAAGAACTAAATATTATCGATTGTAGATCCATCTAAGCCTAAAAAACCGAATATTAACAAGGTTAGGTTCTTGTGATACCCCTAGGCCCTAGATAAAATGTAATACATCTATCAACATGCAGTTTGAAGTTCGAATGAATAACCAATAGAATACAGATTTTTTTCAAGATCATTCATTTCATTTACAAATGGTTCATGTTTTAAAACTTTTTACTTCTTACGTTCAAGCGCATATAGCATGTACTTAAAGCACAATCAAACTAACTAGCATCTAACATATTTAGTTTATATTGATCAAATCACTACAACTTTATATACACATGTGTAGGTATGACTATTGGAATTATAGAATGTATACGCAATCTTTTGTCCGGAATTTGTTGTTGCCCGCATATCGTCGAAAAGTTAAGGTTTTCTGCCGCGTAAGTATTTTGTCAGAAATGTATAGGTATTTCGGACGCTTTGTTTTCGTCCTATATATATCATGTTTCTAGGGGTGTGATAAACGCCAACATATCTCTCATGTTGATAAGTTTAATTATCATTAAAGAAAATTACTGAACAAGTTATGAATTTGTTAACCACGATTACTTTATATGAAGAAAGTGATGTTCATGAAACAATAAAATAGGTATTGTTAAAAAGGGGACTTGTCTTTTAGACAACTACTTAAGAGGAAAGATAGCTAGCCCCCAACCTCAAAATTAAGGCAACCTGTTACATCTTCTCATTACCCTTCAATTTCTATTTTCTAACAAGTAAAGTAAAGAATTCCGACTGCAAAAACCATATATACGTACATATATATATAATATATATATGTACCACCTTAATTCCTCTCCTCTCTCTAAATCTTTCTTTGTCTCTCTAAACATATGGGAATTTGTCTTAGAACAGTTTTCGTTGCGCAAGTGTTCTTGGAATCGTTCTATCTTTATCAGGTTTGTTGATTTTTTTGGTTATCTAATTATAGTGTTTATGGAAGTTGTATTATGATAACATGCATGCTTTGGTTAGCATAATCAAACTACAATCAATGTTTTCATAACCAGACCGTTCATGATGGTCGGTCTACAGGTCAGACTGTTTCACAAACCATATAACGTTAGATACTAAAGTACGGTTTTTGTCCTTGTGGTTTATTCAAATTTGTTATTTCAGTCTGAAAGTTTAAAATTGCCTTTTCCGTCCCAAAGGTTTAATTTCCATTGCAACTTTGTCCTGTTAACAATTTTAGATGAAATAGTAATTTTAACAAACAATAAGGAGAAAATTGCGACGAAATGAAACCCTACGAACGGCAACGAGAATGTGAACGTTTGAACTGAAATAGCTAATTTGAAAAAATACATGACAAACCACATTTTAATAACTTCATATTTTAATATATAACTAACAAATTAAAGTAAAGTATATATAAATTTTAATTTTTGCGAGTTTACTATTAATTAGTATATAAACCTTTAACTAGATAAAATTAGAGTTTACAATAGCAAATAGATTACTAAATGTAGTTTAAAAAAAGTCTTCTTTCAAATCATGGTTAAAACAGTTGTTTCACTTATAACTCATGATGTTTCTTTGCATGTTTTTATGTTGTTTGTCACAGGATTGGATCTGTTGAATCACTCGGTATAAATTACGGTCAAGTTGGCAACAATTTGCCACCACAGACAAAGTTCTCGTTCTTCTTAAAACACTAAGAATCACAAAACTCGAATTACGACACAAATCCGGACATATTAACTGCATTCGCAGTTCGGGTGTTGAATCCATTGTAACGGTGGAGACGACATGTTAGCCACGTTAATAGACCCACAACAAGCGTACAATGGTGACTACGCATATAAAACCATTCGTTCCATCAACAAAATAACAGAATCGCGGTTGGAAATGAAGTCTTCACTGCGCTGACATGACACTGGTGGATAATTTAGTCCAGCCTGGTTATATCCAACGAGCGTTGACTCAACTAGGTGCAGACAATATCAAGTGTCAACTCCTTCGTCGTTAGCGGTACTAGCTACTCGTACCCCCCATCCGAAGGACGTTTACGCCCGAGCTCACAACAATAATGACACAACTTTTACAATTTCTTTCAACTACAAGATCACCATTTTGGATTAATGCATACCCTTATTTTGCTTATAAAGATAGTCCTGACAAGATATCTTTGGATTACGCGCTTTTTAACCCTAATTCGGAATGATTGATCCACATACTAATTTGCATTACGACAACATGTTGTATGCTCAAGTAGACGCGGTTATTTTGCAAGGCGCGGTAGGGTATGTGGATTGAGGTTCGGGTTTCGGAGACCGGTGGCCATCAAAGGTGACCCTAATGAAGTTGTGCAACACCACAAAATGCTGCCATTTATAATAGGAATTGGTCAAGAGACAATTGAGTGGTAAGGACACCGTTAAGCTAAATGAGCTTGAAATTACTTGTTTGCTTGTTTAATGAGGATATGAAGCCCGGTCCGACATCCGAGGAACTATGTGTTGTATCAACCGATGGATCTTTGCTTATAATGTTGGTTGTCGGCTTTTTCAACAAGTACGGCAACCCCCATCAGCATCAGCGTCCACTCCACACCAACGTCGACGCCTTGGTCGTCTTTCTCGTTTACTTCCACGGCTGCTAAGGTTAGTATTTATTAATATTATCGTACTGTAGAACGGTAGATGTAAAAGGAACACAAACTTTATAATAAAGTTACCGCTAGCAATTTATAGAGCAAAGAATATTCAACTACCCAAACATAGGTATCTTGTTTGTAAGTAAATTGTTTTCTACAAGGTATCATGCAAAATTATACGAATTCTCATACCATTTAATTTATTTTGTTTTTAAGTATTATTCATTTAAACCCCATACGCATTTATCTTTACTCCATGCACTTTTAATTTTGAATTATAAATTGTAATAAAATGTAAATAAATATAATGTGTTATATTTAACTTATATAAAATATAAAGGTTTATTGAATTTATAATCTCTATTAATGATATTGGCCGATAATAATACTATCATTTTATCGTCACTGGTGGTTCAAATTTAATAAAGTTGTCCCCAATAGTCCTCCGTTAAAAAGGCTTAACAGCGTTATATTTTCCCGAATTTCAAATTAATGTTTTAGGGCTTTTGATCGGAAGAATGATTCGAGCTGATTGATTAAAACTCAGTTTGAAATGTTGTTCCAAAACGACAAAATAATGTATCAATTTGAGTGTTCGAACTTACAATTAACAAAATCAAGCCGTTTGGATCACCGTATCGAGCTAAGTTTACATCAATCGATTCGTATCTTCTTCCGATCAAAACCCTAAAACATTAGTTTAAAATTCGGAAAAAAAAGTATAACGCCATTAAGTCCTTTTTTACGGAGGACCACTGGTGACCAACTTTTTAAATTTGGGACCGCCAATGACGATAAATAAATAGAGATAATATAAATCAATAAACCAATATAAACTACTTATTTTTATTTATTATTTTTGATAGTTGAAGATCGGTCACATTTTTTATTGTAACCATCCTTCCAAAAGCACATCTGTTTTAATAAAATGGTCTTGTTAATTGTAGAAAAAAGAAGTGAAGTTTGAATTATACATATTTATTTTTTAACATGAAATATCATAAATTTATATCAAATTTAATATTATGCATAGTTTCTGCAGCGTCTGAATAATTATACTTTACTCTTGTGCTTTTCTTGATGCTCTATAGAATCGATCTGATATGCATGTGAGCACCTCAAAACATATACATTAACCATGTCATAGTTTCTTTAACTAACTTTCATTAAAGAACAACACGTCACTCTTTTCCAATAAATATGATCAAGATATGTCGGCATTGCATGATTAAACATCTAGTTACATCTCATATGTCGTTGTAACATATTATAAACTTTATATTTGATACAGATAGAAAGAGTTGCGGATCATCACCATCGTTTAGTGCGCTGGATTCGGTCTTATTGTGGCAATGGCCATTTAGAAGGTGCCATTTTAACCAGTTCGTATAAGCAGCTAATTATGTATGTACATAATACATGGAACGCGCTTCATTTGGCCTTTTGAGCTTCATAATCATCCACGACATTGATATGTGCCAATACGCATGTGTTCTTCTGTTCTGACGGTCTTGATTGTTTTCTTTCATGCTAATTATTTTTTGTGATGATCACACGGTTTCACAGAAAATTTAATTAATTGGTAGTTAGAGAAATTGTTACCAAGTCGTTAAGTAGTCTCCATCACTC